>NW_027478787.1:300000-543415 GCF_051014685.1 Ptiloglossa arizonensis | reverse complement strand
AAACCAACAGAATTTTCGCAAGTCTGATACTCGAAACCAATAACAGGAATGGCCTAAGGGAAAAGTACACACACCGTTGTAATCGGGCGCGTTTCTACTTTCAGATGCAGCAGGAATTTCTGGAGTTCGTCAATCCGTTCGCGAGATATGGGAGTTTTGATTTAACAGATAGTTGAGAAACCATCAAAATTTTCGCAATTCTGATGCTAGAAACGAATTACTGGAATGCCCTAGGGGAAAAGTACATACACCGTTGTAATCGGGCGAGTTTCTCCTTTCAGATGCAACAGGAATTTCTCGAGTTCGTCAATCCGTTCGCGAGATATGGGAGTTGGAAATTAAGGAATGGTTGAGAGACCATCAAAACTTTCACAAGTCTGATACTCGAAACCAATAACAGGAATGGCTTAGGGGAAAAGTACACACACCATTGTAATCTGGCGAGTATCTACTTTAAGATGCAACACGAATTTCTCGAGTTCGTCAATCCGTTCGCGAGGTATGGGAGTTTGAAGTTAAGAAATGGTTGAGAAACCATCAAAATTTTCGCAAGTCTGGTGCTAGAAACGAATTACTGGAATGGCCTAGGGGAAAAGTACACACACCATTGTAATCGGGCGTGTTTCTGCTTTCAGGTGCAACAGTAATTTCTCGTGCTCGTCAATCCGTTCGCGAGATATGGGAGTTTGAAGTTAAGGAATGGTTGAGAAACCGTCAAAATTTTCGCAAGTCTGATACTCGAAACCAATAACTGGAATCGCCTAGGGGAAAAGTAGACACCCCATTATAATCGGGCGAGTTTCACCTTTCAGATGCAACAGGAATTTCTCGAGTTCGTCAATCCGTTCGCGAGATAAGGGAGTTTGAAGTTAAGGAATGGTTGAGGGACCATCAAAATTTTCGCAAGTCTGATACTCGAAACCAATAACAGGAATGGCCTAGCGGAAAAGTACACACACCATTGTAATCTGGCGAGTTTCTACTTTCAGATACAACAGGAATTTCTCGAGTTCGTCAATCCGTTCGCGAGATATGGGAGTTTGAAGTTAAGGAATGGTTGAGAAACCATCAAAATTTTCGCAAGTCTGATACTCGAAACCAATAGCTACTTTGGCCCAGGGCAAAAATACACATACCGTTGTAATCGGGCGAGTTTCTACTTCCAGATGCAACAGGAATTTCTCGAGTTCGTCAATCCGTTCGCGAGATATGGGAGTTTGAAATTAAGGAATGGTTGAGAAACCAACAGAATTTTCGCAAGTCTGATACTCGAAACCAATAACAGGAATGGCCTAAGGGAAAAGTACACACACCGTTGTAATCGGGCACGTTTCTACTTTCAGATGCAGCAGGAATTTCTGGAGTTCGTCAATCCGTTCGCGAGATATGGGAGTTTGGATTTAACAGATAGTTGAGAAACCATCAAAATTTTCGCAATTCTGATGCTAGAAACGAATTACTGGAATGCCCTAGGGGAAAAGTACATACACCGTTGTAATCGGGCGAGTTTCTCCTTTCAGATGCAACAGGAATTTCTCGAGTTCGTCAATCCGTTCGCGAGATATGGGAGTTGGAAATTAAGGAATGGTTGAGAGACCATCAAAACTTTCACAAGTCTGATACTCGAAACCAATAACAGGAATGGCTTAGGGGAAAAGTACACACACCATTGTAATCTGGCGAGTATCTACTTTAAGATGCAACACGAATTTCTCGAGTTCGTCAATCCGTTCGCGAGGTATGGGAGTTTGAAGTTAAGAAATGGTTGAGAAACCATCAAAATTTTCGCAAGTCTGGTGCTAGAAACGAATTACTGGAATGGCCTAGGGGAAAAGTACACACACCATTGTAATCGGGCGTGTTTCTGCTTTCAGGTACAACAGTAATTTCTCGTGCTCGTCAATCCGTTCGCGAGATATGGGAGTTTGAAGTTAAGGAATGGTTGAGAAACCGTCAAAATTTTCGCAAGTCTGATACTCGAAACCAATAACTGGAATCGCCTAGGGGAAAAGTAGACACCCCATTATAATCGGGCGAGTTTCACCTTTCAGATGCAACAGGAATTTCTCGAGTTCGTCAATCCGTTCGCGAGATAAGGGAGTTTGAAGTTAAGGAATGGTTGAGGGACCATCAAAACTTTCACAAGTCTGATACTCGAAACCAATAACAGGAATGGCTTAGGGGAAAGGTACACACACCATTGTAATCTGGCGAGTATCTACTTTAAGATGCAACACGAATTTCTCGAGTTCGTCAATCCGTTCGCGAGGTATGGGAGTTTGAAGTTAAGAAATGGTTGAGAAACCATCAAAATTTTCGCAAAACTGATACTCGAAACCAATAACTGGAATGGCCTAGGGGAAAAGTACACACAACATTGTAATGGGGCGAGTTTCTACTTTCAGATGCAACAGGAATTTCTCGAGTTCGTCAATCAGTTCGCGAGATATGGGAGTTTGAAGTTAAGGAATGGTTGAGAAACCATCAAAATTTTCGCAAGTGTGATACTCGAAACCAATAACTGGAACGGCCTAGGGGAAAAGTACATACACCATTGTAATCGGGCAAGTTTCTACCTTCAGAGGCGACAGGAACTTCTCGAGTACGCCAATCCGTTCGCGAGGTATCGGAGTTTGAAGTTAAGGAATGGTTGAGAAACCATCAAAATTGTCGCAAGTCTGATACTCGAAACCAATAACTACTATGGCCTAGGGCAAAAATACACATACCGTTGTAATCGGGCGAGTTTCTGCTTTTAGATGCAACAGTAATTTCTCGAGTTCGTCAATCCGTTCGCGAGATATGGGGGTTTGAAATTAAGGAACGGTTGAGAAACCATCAAAATTTTCGCAAGTCTGGTGCTAGAAACGAATTACTGGAATGGCCTAGGGGAAAAGTACACACACCATTGTAATCGGGCGTGTTTCTGCTTTCAGGTGCAACAGTAATTTCTCGTGCTCGTCAATCCGTTCGCGAGATATGGGAGTTTGAAGTTAAGGAATGGTTGAGAAACCGTCAAAATTTTCGCAAGTCTGATACTCGAAACCAATAACAGGAATGGCTTAGGGGAAAAGTACACACACCATTGTAATCTGGCGAGTATCTACTTTAAGATGCAACACGAATTTCTCGAGTTCGTCAATCCGTTCGCGAGGTATGGGAGTTTGAAGTTAAGAAATGGTTGAGAAACCATCAAAATTTTCGCAAAACTGATACTCGAAACCAATAACTGGAATGGCCTAGGGGAAAAGTACACACAACATTGTAATGGGGCGAGTTTCTACTTTCAGATGCAACAGGAATTTCTCGAGTTCGTCAATCAGTTCGCGAGATATGGGAGTTTGAAGTTAAGGAATGGTTGAGAAACCATCAAAATTTTCGCAAGTGTGATACTCGAAACCAATAACTGGAACGGCCTAGGGGAAAAGTACATACACCATTGTAATCGGGCAAGTTTCTACCTTCAGAGGCGACAGGAACTTCTCGAGTACGCCAATCCGTTCGCGAGGTATCGGAGTTTGAAGTTAAGGAATGGTTGAGAAACCATCAAAATTTTCGCAAGTCTGATACTCGAAACCAATAACTACTATGGCCTAGGGCAAAAATACACATACCGTTGTAATCGGGCGAGTTTCTGCTTTTAGATGCAACAGTAATTTCTCGAGTTCGTCAATCCGTTCGCGAGATATGGGGGTTTGAAATTAAGGAACGGTTGAGAAACCATCAAAATTGTCGCAAGTCTGATATTAGAAACCAATAACTACAAAGGCTTAGGGGAAAAAATACACATACCTTTGTAATCGGGGGAGTTTCTACTTTCAGATGCAACAGGAATTTCTCGAGTTCGTCAATCCGTTCGCGAGATATGGGAGTTTGAAGTTAAGGAATGTTTGAGAAACCATCACAATTTTCGCAAGTCTGATACTCGAAACCAATAACTACTATGGCCTAGGGCAAAAGTACACATACCGTTGTAATCGGACGAGTTTCTGCTTTCAGATGCAACAGGAATTTCTCGAGTTCGTCAATCCGTTCGCGAGATATGGGAGTTTGAAGTTAAGGAGTGGTTGAGAAACCGTCAAAATTTTCGCAAAACTGGTACTCGAAACCAATAACTGGAATGGCCTAGGGGAAAAGTACACACACCATTGTAATGGGGCGAGTTTCTACTTTCAGATGCAAAAGGAATTCCTCGAGTTCGTCAATCCGTTCGCGAGATATGGGAGATTGAAGTTAAGGAATGGTTGAGAAACCATCAAAACTTTCGCAATTCTGATGCTAGAAACGAATAACTGGAATGACATAGGCAAAAAGTACACACACGATTGTAATCGGTCGACTTTCTACTTTCAGAAGCAACAGGAAATAATCGAATTCGTCAAACCGTTCGCGAGATATGGGAGCTTGAAGTTAAGGAATGCTTGAGAAACCATCAAAATTTTCGCTAGTCTGATACTCGAAACCAATAACTGGAACGTCCTAGGGTAAAAGTACATACACCATTGTAATCGGGCAAGTTTCTACTTTCAGAGGCGACAGGAACTTCTCGAGTACGCCAATCCGTTCGCGAGATATGGGGGTTTGAAATTAAGGAACGGTTGAGAAACCATCAAAATTGTCGCAAGTCTGGTATTCGAAACCAATAACTACAAAGGCTTAGGGGAAAAATACACATACCTTTGTAATCGGGGGAGTTTCTACTTTCAGATGCAACAGGAATTTCTCGAGTTCGTCAATCCGTTCGCGAGATATGGGAGTTTGAAGTTAAGGAATGTTTGAGAAACCATCAAAATTTTCGCAAAACTGATACTCGAACACAATACCTGGAATGGCCTAGGGGAAAAGTACACACACCATTGTAATGGGGCGAGTTTCTACTTTCAGATTGCAACAGGAATTCCTCGAGTTCGTCAATCCGTTCGCGAGATATGGGAGTTTGAAGTTAAGGAATGGTTGAGAAACCATCACAATTTTCGCAAGTCTGATACTCGAAGCCAATAACTACCCAGGCCTAGGGGAAAAACGCACATGCCTTTGTAATCGGTCGAGTTTCTACTTTCAGATGCAACAGGAAATAATCGATTTCGTCAATCCGTTCGCGAGATATGGGAGTTTGAAGTTAAGGAATGCTTGAGAAACCATCAAAATTTTCGCAAAACTGATACTCGAAACCAATAACTGGAATGGCCTAGGGGAAAAGTACACACAACATTGTAATGGGGCGAGTTTCTACTTTCAGGTGCAACAGGAATTTCTCGAGTTCGTCAATCCGTTCGCGAGATATGGGAGTTTGAAATTAAGGAACGCTTGAGAAACCATCAAAATTGTCGCAAGTCTGATACTCGAAACCAATAACTACTATGGCCTAGGGCAAAAATACACATACCGTTGTAATCGGGCGAGTTTCTGCTTTTAGATGCAACAGGAATTTCTCGAGTTCGTCAATCCGTTCGCGAGATATGGAAGTTTGAAATTAAGGAACGGTTGAGAAACCACCAAAATTGTCGCAAGTCTGATACTCGATACCAATAACTACAAAGGCTTAGGGGAACAATACACACACCTTTGTAATCGGGGGAGTTTCTACTTTCAGATGCAACAGGAATTTCTCGAGTTCGTCAATCCGATCGCGAGATATGGGAATTTGAAGTTAAGGAATGCTTGAGAAACCATCAAAATTTTCGCAAAACTGATACTCGAAACCAATAACTGGAATGGCCTATGGGAAAAGTACACACAACATTGTAATGGGGCGAGTTTCTACTTTCAGATGCAACAGGAATTTCTCGAGTTCGTCAATCCGTTCGCGAGATATGGGAGTTTGAAATTAAGGAACGCTTGAGAAACCATCAAAATTGTCGCAAGTCTGATACTCGAAACCAATAACTACTATGGCCTAGGGCAAAAATACACATACCGTTGTAATCGGGCGAGTTTCTGCTTTTAGATGCAACAGGAATTTCTCGAGTTCGTCAATCCGTTCGCGAGATATGGAAGTTTGAAATTAAGGAACGGTTGAGAAACCACCAAAATTGTCGCAAGTCTGATACTCGATACCAATAACTACAAAGGCTTAGGGGAACAATACACACACCTTTGTAATCGGGGGAGTTTCTACTTTCAGATGCAACAGGAATTTCTCGAGTTCGTCAATCCGATCGCGAGATATGGGAATTTGAAGTTAAGGAATGCTTGAGAAACCATCAAAATTTTCGCAAAACTGATACTCGAAACCAATAACTGGAATGGCCTATGGGAAAAGTACACACAACATTGTAATGGGGCGAGTTTCTACTTTCAGATGCAACAGGAATTTCTCGAGTTCGTCAATCCGTTCGCGAGATATGGGAGTTTGAAGTTAAGGAATGGTTGAGAAACCATCAAAATTTTCGCAAGTATGCTACTCGAAACCATAACTACTATGGCCTAGGGCAAAAATACACATACCGTTGTAATCGGGCGAGTTTCTGCTTTTAGATGCAACAGGAATTTCTCGAGTTCGTCAATCCGTTCGCGAGATATGGGGGTTTGAAATTAAGGAACGGTTGAGAAACCATCAAAATTGTCGCAAGTCTGATATTAGAAACCAATAACTACAAAGGCTTAGGGGAAAAATACACATACCTTTGTAATCGGGGGAGTTTCTACTTTCAGATGCAACAGGAATTTCTCGAGTTCGTCAATCCGTTCGCGAGATATGGGAGTTTGAAATTAAGGAACGGTTGAGAAACCATCAAAATTGTCGCAAGTCTGATACTCGAAACCAATAACTACTATGGCCTAGGGCAAAAATACACATATCGTTGTAATCGGGCGTGTTTCTGCTCTTAGATGCAACAGGAATTTCTCGAGTTCGTCAATCCGTTCGCGAGATATGGGAGTTTGAAATCAAGGAACGGTTGAGAAACCATCAAAATTGTCGCAAGTCTGATACTCGAAACCAATAACTACAAATGCTTAGGAGAAAAATACACATACCTTTGTAACCGGGGGAGTTTCTACTTTCAGAAGCAACAGGAATTTCTCGAGTTCGTCAATCCGATCGCGAGATATGGGAGTTTGAAGCTAAGGAATGCTTGAGAAACCATCAAAATTTTCGCAAAACTGGTACTCGAAACCAATAACTGGAATGGCCTAGGGGAAAAGTACACACAACATTGTAATGGGGCGAGTTTCTACTTTCAGATGCAACAGGAATTTCTCGAGTTCGTCAATCCGTTCGCGAGATATGGGAGTTTGAAGAAAAGGAATGGTTGAGAAACCATCAAAACTTTCGCAATTCTGATGCTTGAAACGAATAACTGGAATGACCTAGGCAAAAAGTACACACACGATTGTAATCGGTCGACTTTCTACTTTCAGAAGCAACAGGAAATAATCGAATTCGTCAATCCGTTCGCGAGATGTGGGAGTTTGAAGTTACGGAATGCTTGAGAAACCATCAAAATTTTCGCAAAACTGATACTCGACACCAATAACTAGAATGGCCTAGGGGAAAAACGCACATGCCCTTGTAATCGGTCGAGTTTCTACTTTCAGATGCAACAGGAAATAATCGAGTTCGTCAATCCGTTCGCGAGATATGGGAGTTTGAAGTTAAGGAATGCTTGAGAAACCATCAAAATTGTCGCAAGTCTGATACTCGAAACAAATAACTACAAAGGCTTAGGGGAAAAATACACATACCTTTGTAATCGGGGGAGTTTCTACTTTCAGATGCAACAGGAATTTCTCGAGTTCGTCAATCCGTTCGCGAGATATGGGAGTTTGAAATTAAGGAACGCTTGAGAAACCATCAAAATTGTCGCAAGTCTGATACTCGAAACCAATAACTACTATGGCCTAGGGCAAAAATACACATACCGTTGTAATCGGGCGAGTTTCTGCTTTTAGATGCAACAGGAATTTCTCGAGTTCGTCAATCCGTTCGCGAGATATGGAAGTTTGAAATTAAGGAACGGTTGAGAAACCACCAAAATTGTCGCAAGTCTGATACTCGATACCAATAACTACAAAGGCTTAGGGGAACAATACACCCACCTTTGTAATCGGGGGAGTTTCTACTTTCAGATGCAACAGGAATTTCTCGAGTTCGTCAATCCGATCGCGAGATATGGGAATTTGAAGTTAAGGAATGCTTGAGAAACCATCAAAATTTTCGCAAAACTGATACTCGAAACCAATAACTGGAATGGCCTATGGGAAAAGTACACACAACATTGTAATGGGGCGAGTTTCTACTTTCAGATGCAACAGGAATTTCTCGAGTTCGTCAATCCGTTCGCGAGATATGGGAGTTTGAAGTTAAGGAATGGTTGAGAAACCATCAAAATTTTCGCAAGTGTGATACTCGAAACCAATAACTGGAACGGCCTAGGGGAAAAGTACATACACCATTGTAATTGGGCAAGTTTCTACTTTCAGAGGCGACAGGAACTTCTCGAGTACGCCAATCCGTTCGCGAGGTATCGGAGTTTGAAGTTAAGGAATGGTTGAGAAACCATCAAAATTTTCGCAAGTCTGCTACTCGAAACCATAACTACTATGGCCTAGGGCAAAAATACACATACCGTTGTAATCGGGCGAGTTTCTGCTTTTAGATGCAACAGGAATTTCTCGAGTTCGTCAATCCGTTCGCGAGATATGGGGGTTTGAAATTAAGGAACGGTTGAGAAACCATCAAAATTGTCGCAAGTCTGATATTAGAAACCAATAACTACAAAGGCTTAGGGGAAAAATACACATACCTTTGTAATCGGGGGAGTTTCCACTTTCAGATGCAACAGGAATTTCTCGAGTTCGTCAATCCGTTCGCGAGATATGGGAGTTTGAAATTAAGGAACGGTTGAGAAACCATCAAAATTGTCGCAAGTCTGATACTCGAAACCAATAACTACTATGGCCTAGGGCAAAAATACACATATCGTTGTAATCGGGCGTGTTTCTGCTCTTAGATGCAACAGGAATTTCTCGAGTTCGTCAATCCGTTCGCGAGATATGGGAGTTTGAAATCAAGGAACGGTTGAGAAACCATCAAAATTGTCGCAAGTCTGATACTCGAAACCAATAACTACAAATGCTTAGGAGAAAAATACACATACCTTTGTAACCGGGGGAGTTTCTACTTTCAGAAGCAACAGGAATTTCTCGAGTTCTTCAATCCGATCGCGAGATATGGGAGTTTGAAGTTAAGGAATGCTTGAGAAACCATCAAAATTTTCGCAAAACTGATACTCGAAACCAATAACTGGAATGGCCTATGGGAAAAGTACACACAACATTGTAATGGGGCGAGTTTCTACTTTCAGATGCAACAGGAATTTCTCGAGTTCGTCAATCCGTTCGCGAGATATGGGAGTTTGAAGAAAAGGAATGGTTGAGAAACCATCAAAACTTTCGCAATTCTGATGCTTGAAACGAATAACTGGAATGACCTAGGCAAAAAGTACACACACGATTGTAATCGGTCGACTTTCTACTTTCAGAAGCAACAGGAAATAATCGAATTCGTCAATCCGTTCGCGAGATGTGGGAGTTTGAAGTTAAGGAATGCTTGAGAAACCATCAAAATTTTCGCAAAACTGATACTCGACACCAATAACTAGAATGGCCTAGGGGAAAAACGCACATGCCTTTGTAATCGGTCGAGTTTCTACTTTCAGATGCAACAGGAAATAATCGAGTTCGTCAATCCGTTCGCGAGATATGGGAGTTTGAAGTTAAGGAATGCTTGAGAAACCATCAAAATTGTCGCAAGTCTGATACTCGAAACAAATAACTACAAAGGCTTAGGGGAAAAATACACATACCTTTGTAATCGGGGGAGTTTCTACTTTCAGATGCAACAGGAATTTCTCGAGTTCGTCAATCCGTTCGCGAGATATGGTAGTTTGAAATTAAGGAACGCTTGAGAAACCATCAAAATTGTCGCAAGTCTGATACTCGAAACCAATAACTACTATGGCCTAGGGCAAAAATACACATACCGTTGTAATCGGGCGAGTTTCTGCTTTTAGATGCAACAGGAATTTCTCGAGTTCGTCAATCCGTTCGCGAGATATGGAAGTTTGAAATTAAGGAACGGTTGAGAAACCACCAAAATTGTCGCAAGTCTGATACTCGATACCAATAACTACAAAGGCTTAGGGGAACAATACACACACCTTTGTAATCGGGGGAGTTTCTACTTTCAGATGCAACAGGAATTTCTCGAGTTCGTCAATCCGATCGCGAGATATGGGAGTTTGAAGTTAAGGAATGCTTGAGAAACCACCAAAATTGTCGCAAGTCTGATACTCGATACCAATAACTACAAAGGCTTAGGGGAACAATACACACACCTTTGTAATCGGGGGAGTTTCTACTTTCAGATGCAACAGGAATTTCTCGAGTTCGTCAATCCGTTCGCGAGATATGGGAGTTTGAAGAAAAGGAATGGTTGAGAAACCATCGAAACTTTCGCAATTCTGATGCTTGAAACGAATAACTGGAATGACCTAGGCAAAAAGTACACACACGATTGTAATCGGTCGACTTTCTACTTTCAGAAGCAACAGGAAATAATCGAATTCGTCAATCCGTTCGCGAGATGTGGGAGTTTGAAGTTAAGGAATGCTTGAGAAACCATCAAAATTTTCGCAAAACTGATACTCGACACCAATAACTAGAATGGCCTAGGGGAAAAACGCACATGCCTTTGTAATCGGTCGAGTTTCTACTTTCAGATGCAACAGGAAATAATCGAGTTCGTCAATCCGTTCGCGAGATATGGGAGTTTGAAGTTAAGGAATGCTTGAGAAACCATCAAAATTGTCGCAAGTCTGATACTCGAAACAAATAACTACAAAGGCTTAGGGGAAAAATACACATACCGTTGTAATCGGGCGAGTTTCTGCTTTTAGATGCAACAGGAATTTCTCGAGTTCGTCAATCCGTTCGCGAGATATGGGAGTTTGAAATTAAGGAACGCTTGAGAAACCACCAAAATTGTCGCAAGTCTGATACTCGAAACCAATAACTACTATGGCCTAGGGCAAAAATACACATACCGTTGTAATCGGGGGAGTTTCTACTTTCAGATGCAACAGGAATTTCTCGAGTTCGTCAATCCGTTCGCGAGATATGGGAGTTTGAAATTAAGGAACGCTTGAGAAACCATCAAAATTGTCGCAAGTCTGATACTCGAAACCAATAACTACTATGGCCTAGGGCAAAAATACACATACCGTTGTAATCGGGCGAGTTTCTGCTTTTAGATGCAACAGGAATTTCTCGAGTTCGTCAATCCGTTCGCGAGATATGGAAGTTTGAAATTAAGGAACGGTTGAGAAACCACCAAAATTGTCGCAAGTCTGATACTCGATACCAATAACTACAAAGGCTTAGGGGAACAATACACACACCTTTGTAATCGGGGGAGTTTCTACTTTCAGATGCAACAGGAATTTCTCGAGTTCGTCAATCCGATCGCGAGATATGGGAGTTTGAAGTTAAGGAATGCTTGAGAAACCATCAAAATTTTCGCAAAACTGATACTCGAAACCAATAACTGGAATGGCCTATGGGAAAAGTACACACAACATTGTAATGGGGCGAGTTTCTACTTTCAGATGCAATAGGAATTTCTCGAGTTCGTCAATCCGTTCGCGAGATATGGGAGTTTGAAGTTAAGGAATGGTTGAGAAACCATCAAAATTTTCGCAAGTGTGATACTCGAAACCAATAACTGGAACGGCCTAGGGGAAAAGTACATACACCATTGTAATTGGGCAAGTTTCTACTTTCAGAGGCGACAGGAACTTCTCGAGTACGCCAATCCGTTCGCGAGGTATCGGAGTTTGAAGTTAAGGAATGGTTGAGAAACCATCAAAATTTTCGCTAGTCTGCTACTCGAAACCATAACTACTATGGCCTAGGGCAAAAATACACATACCGTTGTAATCGGGCGAGTTTCTGCTTTTAGATGCAACAGGAATTTCTCGAGTTCGTCAATCCGTTCGCGAGATATGGGGGTTTGAAATTAAGGAACGGTTGAGAAACCATCAAAATTGTCGCAAGTCTGATATTAGAAACCAATAACTACAAAGGCTTAGGGGAAAAATACACATACCTTTGTAATCGGGGGAGTTTCTACTTTCAGATGCAACAGGAATTTATCGAGTTCGTCAATCCGTTCGCGAGATATGGGAGTTTGAAATTAAGGAACGGTTGAGAAACCATCAAAATTGTCGCAAGTCTGATACTCGAAACCAATAACTACTATGGCCTAGGGCAAAAATACACATATCGTTGTAATCGGGCGTGTTTCTGCTCTTAGATGCAACAGGAATTTCTCGAGTTCGTCAATCCGTTCGCGAGATATGGGAGTTTGAAATCAAGGAACGGTTGAGAAACCATCAAAATTGTCGCAAGTCTGATACTCGAAACCAATAACTACAAATGCTTAGGAGAAAAATACACATACCTTTGTAACCGGGGGAGTTTCTACTTTCAGAAGCAACAGGAATTTCTCGAGTTCGTCAATCCGATCGCGAGATATGGGAGTTTGAAGCTAAGGAATGCTTGAGAAACCATCAAAATTTTCGCAAAACTGGTACTCGAAACCAATAACTGGAATGGCCTAGGGGAAAAGTACACACAACATTGTAATGGGGCGAGTTTCTACTTTCAGATGCAACAGGAATTCCTCGAGTTCGTCAATCCGTTCGCGAGATATGGGAGTTTGAAGTTAAGGAATGGTTGAGAAACCATCAAAACTTTCGCAATTCTGATGCTAGAAACGAATAACTGGAATGACCTAGGCAAAAAGTACACAAACGATTGTAATCGGTCGACTTTCTACTTTCAGAAGCAACAGGAAATAATCGAATTCGTCAATCCGTTCGCGAGATATGGGAGTTTGAAGTTAAGGAATGCTTGAGAAACCATCAAAGTTTTCGCTAGTCTGATACTCGAAACGAATAACTACTATGGCCTAGGGCAAAAATACACATACCGTTGTAATCGGGCGAGTTTCTGCTTTTAGATGCAACAGGAATTTCTCGAGTTCGTCAATCCGATCGCGAGATATGGGAGTTTGAAGTTAAGGAATGCTTGAGAAACCATCAAAATTTTCGCAAAACTGATACTCGAAACCAATAACTGGAATGGCCTATGGGAAAAGTACACACAACATTGTAATGGGGCGAGTTTCTTCTTTCAGATGCAACAGGAATTTCTCGAGTTCGTCAATCCGTTCGCGAGATATGGGAGTTTGAAGTTAAGGAATGGTTGAGAAACCATCAAAATTTTCGCAAGTGTGATACTCGAAACCAATAACTGGAACGGCCTAGGGGAAAAGTACATACACTTTTGTAATTGGGCAAGTTTCTACTTTCAGAGGCGACAGGAAATTCTCGAGTACGCCAATCAGATCGCGAGGTATCGGAGTCTGAAATTAAGGAATGGTTGAGAAACCATCCAAATTTTCGCAAGTCTGATACTCGAAACCAATAACTACTATGGCCTAGGGCAAAAATACACATACCGTTGTAATCGGGCGAGTTTCTGCTTTTAGATGCAACAGGAATTTCTCGAGTTCGTCAATCCGTTCGCGAGATATGGGAGTTTGAAGTTAAGGAATGGTTGAGAAACCATCAAAATTTTCGCAAGTGTGATACTCGAAACCAATAACTGGAACGGCCTAGGGGAAAAGTACATACACTTTTGTAATTGGGCAAGTTTCTACTTTCAGAGGCGACAGGAAATTCTCGAGTACGCCAATCAGATCGCGAGGTATCGGAGTCTGAAATTAAGGAATGTTTGAGAAACCATCAAAATTTTCGCAAAACTGATACTCGAACACAATAACTGGAATGGCCTAGGGGAAAAGTACACACACCATTGTAATGGGGCGAGTTTCTACTTTCAGATGCAACAGGAATTCCTCGAGTTCGTCAATCCGTTCGCGAGATATGGGAGATTGAAGTTAAGGAATGGTTGAGAGACCTTCACAATTTTCGCAAGTCTGATACTCGAAACCAATAACTACTATGGCCTAGGGCAAAAATACACATACCGTTGTAATCGGACGAGTTTCTGCTTTCAGATGCAACAGGAATTTCTCGAGTTCGTCAATTCGTTCGCGAGATATGGGAGTTTGAAGTTAAGGAATGTTTGAGAAACCATCAAAATTTTCGCAAAACTGATACTCGAGCACAATAACTGGAATGGCCTAGGGGAAAAGTACACACACCATTGTAATGGGGCGAGTTTCTACTTTCAGATGCAACAGGAATTCCTCGAGTTCGTCAATCCGTTCGCGAGATATGGGAGTTTGAAGTTAAGGAATGCTTGAGAAACCATCAAAATTTTCGCAATTCTGATGCTAGAAACGAATAACTGGAATGGCCTAGGGGCAAAGTACACACAACATTGTAATGGGGCGAGTTTCTACTTTCAGATGCAACAGGAATTTCTCGAGTTCGTCAATCCGTTCGCGAGATATGGGAGTTTGAAGTTAAGGAATGCTTGAGAAACCATCAAAATTTTCGCAAAACTGATACTCGAAACCAATAACTACAAAGACTTAGGGGAAAAATACACATACCTTTGTAATCGGGGGAGTTTCTACTTTCAGATGCAACAGGAATTTCTCGAGTTCGTCAATCCGATCGCGAGATATGGGAGTTTGAAGTTAAGGAATGCTTGAGAAACCATCAAAATTTTCGCAAAACTGATACTCGAAACCAATAACTGGAATGGCCTAGGGGAAAAGTACACACAACATTGTAATGGGGCGAGTTTCTACTTTCAGATGCAACAGGAATTTCTCGAGTTCGTCAATCCGTTCGCGAGATATGGGAGTTAGAAGTTAAGGAATGGTTAAGAAACCATCAAAATTTTCGCAAGTGTGATACTCGAAACCAATAACTGGAACGGCCTAGGGGAAAAGTACATACACCATTGTAATCGGGCAAGTTTCTACTTTCAGAGGCGACAGGAACTTCTCGAGTACGCCAATCCGTTCGCGAGGTATCGGCGTTTGAAGTTAAGGAATGGTTGAGAAACCATCAAAATTTTCGCAAGTCTGATACTCGAAACCAATAACTACTATGGCCTAGGGCAAAAATACACATACCGTTGTAATCGGGCGAGTTTCTGCTTTCAGATGCAACAGGAATTTCTCGAGTTCGTCAATCCGTTCGCGAGATATGGGAGTTTGAAGTTAAGGAATGTTTGAGAAACCGTCAAAATTTTCGCAAGTGTGATACTCGAACACAATAACTGGAATGGCCTAGGGGAAAAGTACACATACCGTTGTAATCGGGCGAGTTTCTGCTTTTAGATGCAACAGGAATTTCTCGAGTTCGTCAATCCGTTCGCGAGATATGGGAGTTTGAAATTAAGGAACGGTTGAGAAACCATCAAAATTGTCGCAAGTCTGATACTCGAAACCAATAACTACAAAGGCTTAGGGGAAAAATACACATACCTTTGTAATCGGGGGAGTTTCTACTTTCAGATGGAACAGGAATTTCTCGAGTTCGTCAATCCGTTCGCGAGATATGGGAGTTTGAAGTTAAGGAATGCTTGAGAAACCATCAAAATTTTCGCAAAACTGATACTCGAAACCAATAACTACAAAGACTTAGGGGAAAAATACACATACCTTTGTAATCGGGGGAGTTTCTACTTTCAGATGCAACAGGAATTTCTCGAGTTCGTCAATCCGATCGCGAGATATGGGAGTTTGAAGTTAAGGAATGCTTGAGAAACCATCAAAATTTTCGCAAAACTGATACTCGAAACCAATAACTGGAATGGCCTAGGGGAAAAGTACACACAACATTGTAATGGGGCGAGTTTCTACTTTCAGATGCAACAGGAATTTCTCGAGTTCGTCAATCCGTTCGCGAGATATGGGAGTTAGAAGTTAAGGAATGGTTAAGAAACCATCAAAATTTTCGCAAGTGTGATACTCGAAACCAATAACTGGAACGGCCTAGGGGAAAAGTACATACACCATTGTAATCGGGCAAGTTTCTACTTTCAGAGGCGACAGGAACTTCTCGAGTACGCCAATCCGTTCGCGAGGTATCGGCGTTTGAAGTTAAGGAATGGTTGAGAAACCATCAAAATTTTCGCAAGTCTGATACTCGAAACCAATAACTACTATGGCCTAGGGCAAAAATACACATACCGTTGTAATCGGGCGAGTTTCTGCTTTCAGATGCAACAGGAATTTCTCGAGTTCGTCAATCCGTTCGCGAGATATGGGAGTTTGAAGTTAAGGAATGTTTGAGAAACCGTCAAAATTTTCGCAAGTGTGATACTCGAACACAATAACTGGAATGGCCTAGGGGAAAAGTACACATACCGTTGTAATCGGGCGAGTTTCTGCTTTTAGATGCAACAGGAATTTCTCGAGTTCGTCAATCCGTTCGCGAGATATGGGAGTTTGAAATTAAGGAACGGTTGAGAAACCATCAAAATTGTCGCAAGTCTGATACTCGAAACCAATAACTACAAAGGCTTAGGGGAAAAATACACATACCTTTGTAATCGGGGGAGTTTCTACTTTCAGATGCAACAGGAATTTCTCGAGTTCGTCAATCCGATCGCGAGATATGGGAGTTTGAAGTTAAGGAATGCTTGAGAAACCATCAAAATTTTCGCAAAACTGATACTCGAAACCAATAACTGGAATGGCCTAGGGGAAAAGTACACACAACATTGTAATGGGGCGAGTTTCTACTTTCAGATGCAACAGGAATTTCTCGAGTTCGTCAATCCGTTCGCGAGATATGGGAGTTAGAAGTTAAGGAATGGTTAAGAAACCATCAAAATTTTCGCAAGTGTGATACTCGAAACCAATAACTGGAACGGCCTAGGGGAAAAGTACATACACCATTGTAATCGGGCAAGTTTCTACTTTCAGAGGCGACAGGAACTTCTCGAGTACGCCAATCCGTTCGCGAGGTATCGGCGTTTGAAGTTAAGGAATGGTTGAGAAACCATCAAAATTTTCGCAAGTCTGATACTCGAAACCAATAACTACTATGGCCTAGGGCAAAAATACACATACCGTTGTAATCGGGCGAGTTTCTGCTTTCAGATGCAACAGGAATTTCTCGAGTTCGTCAATCCGTTCGCGAGATATGGGAGTTTGAAGTTAAGGAATGTTTGAGAAACCGTCAAAATTTTCGCAAGTGTGATACTCGAACACAATAACTGGAACGGCCTAGGGGAAAAGTACATACACCATTGTAATCGGGCAAGTTTCTACTTTCAGAGGCGACAGGCACTTCTCGAGTACGCCAATCCGTTCGCGAGGTATCGGCGTTTGAAGTTAAGGAATGGTTGAGAAACGATCAAAATTTTCGCAAGTCTGATACTCGAAACCAATAACTTCTATGGCCTAGGGCAAAAATACACATACCGTTGTAATCGGGCGAGTTTCTGCTTTCAGATGCAACAGGAATTTCTCGAGTTCGTCAATCCGTTCGCGAGATATGGGAGTTTGAAGTTAAGGAATGTTTGAGAAACCATCAAAATTTTCGCAAAACTGATACTCGAACACAATAACTGGAATGGCCTAGGGGAAAAGTACACACACCATTGTAATGGGGCGAGTTTCTACTTTCAGATGCAACAGGAATTCCTCGAGTTCGTCAATCCGTTCGCGAGATATGGGAGATTGAAGTTAAGGAATGGTTGAGAGACCATCACAATTTTCGCAAGTCTGATGCTAGAAACGAATAACTCGAATGACCTAGGGGAAAAGTACACATACCGTTGTAATCGGACGAGTTTCTGGTTTCAGATACAACAGGAATTTCTCGAGTTCGTCAGCCGTTCGCGACATATGGGAGTTTGAAGTTAAGGAATGGTTGAGAAACCAACAAAATTTTCGCATGTCTGATACTCAAAACCAATAACTACTACGGCCTAGGGCAAAAATTCGCATACCATTGTAATCGGACGAGTTTCTGTTTCAGATGCAACAGGAATTTCTCGAGTTCGTCAATCCGTTCGCGAGATATGGGAGTTTGAAGTTAAGGAATGGTTGACAAACCATCAAAATTTTCGCTGGTCTGATACTCGAAACCGATAACTGGAATGGCCTAGGGGAAAAGTACACACACCATTGTAATCGGGCGAGTTTCTACATTCAGATGCAACAGGAATTTCTCGAGTTCGTCAATCCGTTCGCGAGATATGGGCGTTTGAAGTTAAGGAATGGTTGAGAAACCCTCAAAATTTTCGCAAGTCTGATACTCGAAATCAATAACTACAAGGGCCTAGGGGAAAAATACACATACCCTTGTAATCGGGCGTGTTTCTACTTTCAGATGCAATAGGAATTTCTTGAGGTCGTCAATCCGTTCGCGTGATATGGGAGTGTGAAGTTAAGGAACGGTTGAGAAACCATCAAAATTTTCGCAAGTCTGATACTCGAAACCAATAACTACAATGGCCTAGGGGAAAAATACACATAGCGTTGTAATCGGGAGAGTTTCTATTTTCAGATGCAACAGAAATTTTTCGGATTCGTCAATCCGTTCGCGAGATATGGAAGTTTGAATTTAAGGAATGGTTGAGAGACCATCAAAATTTTCACAAGTCTGATACTCGAAACCAATAACAGGAATGGCCTAGGGCAAAAATACACATACCTTTGTAATCAGGCGAGTTTCTACTTTCAGATGCAACAGGAATTTCTCGAGTTCGTCAATCCGTTCGCGAGATATGGGAGTTGGAAATTCAGGAATGGTTGAGAAACCATCAAAATTTTCGCAAGTCTGATACGCGAAACCAGTAACTACAAGGGCCTAGGGGAAAAATACACATACCCTTGTAATCGGGCGTGTTTCTACTTTCAGATGCAATAGGAATCTCTTGAGGTCGTCAATCCGTTCGCGTGATATGGGAGTGTGAAGTTAAGGAACGGTTTAGAAACCATTAAAATTTTCGCATGTCTGATACTCGAAACCAATAACTACAAAGGCCTAGGGGAAAAATACACATAGCGTTGTAATCGGGAGAGTTTCTATTTTCAGATGCAACAGAAATGTTTCGGATTCGTCAATACGTTCGCGAGATATGGGAGTTTGAAGTTAAGGAATGGTTGAGAAACCATAAAAATTTTCGCAATTCTGATGCTAGAAACGAATAACTTGAATGACCTAGGGGAAAAGTACACATACCGTTGTAATCGGACGAGTTTCTGGTTTCAGATGCAACAGGAATTTCTCGAGTTCGTCAGCCGTTCGCGACATATGGGAGTTTGAAGTTAAGGAATGGTTGAGAAACCAACAAAATTTTCGCATGTCTGATACTCGAAACCAATAACTACAAAGGCCTAGGGGAAAAATACACATAGCGTTGTAATCGGGAGAGTTTCTATTTTCAGATGCAACAGAAATGTTTCGGATTCGTCAATACGTTCGCGAGATATGGGAGTTTGAAGTTAAGGAATGGTTGAGAAACCATAAAAATTTTCGCAATTCTGATGCTAGAAACGAATAACTTGAATGACCTAGGGGAAAAGTACACATACCGTTGTAATCGGACGAGTTTCTGGTTTCAGATGCAACAGGAATTTCTCGAGTTCGTCAGCCGTTCGCGACATATGGGAGTTTGAAGTTAAGGAATGGTTGAGAAACCAACAAAATTTTCGCATGTCTGATACTCGAAACCAATAACTACAAAGGCCTAGGGGAAAAATACACATACCGTTGTAATCGGGCGCGTTTCTACTTTCAGATGCAACAGGAATTTCTCGAGTTCGTTAATCCGTTCGCGAGATATGGGAGTTTGAATTTAAGGAATGGTTGAGAAACCATCAAAATTTTCGCAATTCTGATGCTAGAAACGAATAACTCGAATGACCTTAGGGAAAAGTACACACACCATTGTAATCGGGCAAGTTTCTACTTTCAGAGGCGACAGGAACCTCTCGAGTTCGCCAATCCGTTCGCGAGGTATCGGAGTTTGAAGTTAAGGAATGGTTGAGAAACCATAAATATTTTCGCAAGTCTGATACTCGAAATCAATAACTACAATCGCCTAGGGGAAAAATACACATAGCGTTGTAATCGGGAGAGTTTCTATTTTCAGATGCAACAGAAATGTTTCGGATTCGTCAATACGTTCGCGAGATATGGGAGTTTGAATTTAAGGAATGGTTGAGAAACCATTAAAAATTTTCGCAAGTCTGGTGCTAGAAACGAATTACTGTAATGGCCTAGGGGAAAAGTACACACACCATTGTAATCGGGCGTGTTTCTGCTTTCAGGTGCAACAGGAACTTCTCGAGTTCGCCAATCCGTTCGCGAGATATGGTAGTTTGAAGTTAAGGAATGGTTGAGAAACCATCAAAATTTTCGCAATTCTGATGCTAGAAACGAATAACTCGAATGACCTTAGGGAAAAGTACACACACCATTGTAATCGGGCAAGTTTCTACTTTCAGAGGCGACAGGAACTTCTCGAGTTCGCCAATCCGTTCGCGATGTATCGGAGTTTGAAGTGAAGGAATGGTTGAGAAACCATCAAAATTTTCGCAAGTCTGATACTCGAAACCAATAACTACAATGGCCTAGGGGGAAAATACACATAGCGTTGTAATCGGGAGAGTTTCTATTTTCAGATGCAACAGGAATTTCTCGAATTCGTCAACCGTTCGCGAGATATGGGAGTTTGAAGTTAAGGAATGGTTGAGAAAGCAACAAAATTTTCGCAAGTCTGATATTCGAAACCAATAACTACTACGGCCTAGGGCAAAAATACACATATCATTGTAATCGGACGAGTTTCTGTTTCAGATGCAACAGGAGTTTCTCGAGTTCGTCAATCCGTTCGCGAGATATGGAAGTTTGAAGTTAAGGAATGGTTGAGAAACCATCAAAATTTTCGCAATTCTGATGCTAGAAAAGAATAACTCGAATGACCTTAGGGAAAAGTACACACACCATTGTAATCGGGCGAGTTTCTACTTTCAGAGGCGACAGGAACTTCTCGAGTTCGCCAATCCGTTCGCGAGGTATCGGAGTTTGAAGTTAAGCAATGGTTGAGAAACCATAAAAATTTTCGCAAGTCTGATACTCGAAACCAATAACTACAAAGGCCTAGGGGAAAAATACACATAGCGTTGTAATCGGGAGAGTTTCTATTTTCAGATGCAACAGAAATGTTTCGGATTCGTCAATACGTTCGCGAGATATGGGAGTTTGAAGTTAAGGAATGGTTGAGAAACCATAAAAATTTTCGCAATTCTGATGCTAGAAACAAATAACTCGAATGACCTAGGGGAAAAGTACACATACCGTTGTAATCGGACGAGTTTCTGGTTTCAGATGCAACAGGAATTTCTCGTGTTCGTCAGCCGTTCGCGACATATGGGAGTTTGAAGTTAAGGAATGGTTGAGAAACCAACAAAATTTCGCATGTCTGATACTCAAAACCAATAACTACTACGGCCTAGGGCAAAAATTCGCATACCATTGTAATCGGACGAGTTTCTGTTTCAGATGCAACAGGAATTTCTCGAGTTCGTCAATCCGTTCGCGAGATATGGGAGTTTGAAGTTAAGGAATGGTTGACAAACCATCAAAATTTTCGCTGGTCTGATACTCGAAACCGATAACTGGAATGGCCTAGGGGAAAAGTACACATACCGTTGTAATCGGGCGAGCTACTGCTTTCAGATGCAATAGGAGTTTCTCGAGTTCGTCAATCCTTTCGCGAGATATGGGCGTTTGAAGTTAAGGAATGGTTGACAAACCATCAAAATTTTCGCTGGTCTGATACTCGAAACAGATAACTGGAATGGCCTAGGGGAAAAGTACACATACCGTTGTAATCGGGCGAGCTACTGCTTTCAGATGCAATAGGAGTTTCTCGAGTTCGTCAATCCGTTCGCGAGATATGGGAGTTTGAAGTTAAGGAACGGTTGAGAAACCATCAAAATTTTCGCAAGTCTGATACTCGAAACCAATAACTACAAAGGCCTAGGGGAAAAATACACATACCGTTGTAATCGGGCGCGTTTCTACTTTCAGATGCAACAGGAATTTCTCGAGTTCGTCAATCCGTTCGCGAGATATGGGAGTTTGAAGTTAAGGAATGGTTGAGAAACCATCAAAATTTTCGCAATTCTGATGCTAGAAACGAATAACTCGAATGACCTTAGGGAAAAGTACACACACCATTGTAATCGGGCAAGTTTCTACTTTCAGAGACGACAGGAACTTCTCGGGTTCGCCAATCCGTTCGCGAGATATGGGAGTTTGAAGTTAAGGAATGGTTGAGAAACCATCAAAATTTTCGCAATTCTGATGCTAGAAACGAATAACTCGAATGACCTTAGGGAAAAGTACACACACCATTGTAATCGGGCAAGTTTCTACTTTCAGAGGCGACAGGAACTTCTCGAGTTCGCCAATCCGTTCGCGAGGTATCGGAGTTTGAAGTTAAGGAATGGTTGAGAAACCATCAAAATTTTCGCAAGTCTGATACTCGAAACCAATAACTACAATGGCCTAGGGGGAAAATACACATAGCGTTGTAATCGGGAGAGTTTCTATTTTCAGATGCAACAGGAATTTCTCGAGTTCGTCAATCCGTTCGCGAGATATGGAAGTTTGAAGTTAAGGAATGGTTGAGAAACCAACAAAATTTTCGCTAGTCTGATACTCGAAACCGATAACCGGAATGGCCTAGGGGAAAAGTACACACACCATTGTAATCGGCCGAGTATCTACTTTCAGATGCAACAGGAATTTCTCGAATTCGTCAACCGTTCGCGAGATATGGGAGTTTGAAGTTAAGGAATGGTTGAGAAAGCAACAAAATTTTCGCAAGTCTGATATTCGAAACCAATAACTACTACGGCCTAGGGCAAAAATACACATATCATTGTAATCGGACGAGTTTCTGTTTCAGATGCAACAGGAGTTTCTCGAGTTCGTCAATCCGTTCGCGAGATATGGAAGTTTGAAGTTAAGGAATGGTTGAGAAACCATCAAAATTTTCGCAAGCCTGATACTCGAAACCAATAACAACAATGGCCTAGGGGAAAAATACACATAGCGTTGTAATCGGGATAGTTTCTATTTTCAGATGCAACAGAAATTTTTCGGATTCGTCAATCCGTTCGCGAGATATGGGAGTTTGAAGTTAAGGAATGGTTGAGAAACCATAAAAATTTTCGCAAGTCTGATACTCGAAACCAATAACTGGAATCGCCTAGGGGAAAAGTACACACACCATTATAATCGGGCGAGTTTCACCTTTCGGATGCAATAGGAATTTCTCGAGTTCGTCAATCCGTTCGCGAGATATGGGAGATGGAAGTTAAGGAATGGTTGAGAAACCATCAAAATTTTCGCAAGTCTGATACTCGAAACCAATAACTACTGCGGCCCAGCGCAAAAATACACTCACCGTTGTAATCGGGCGAGTTTCTGCTTTCAGATGCAACAGGAATTTCTCGAGCTCGTCAATCCGTTCGCCAGATATGGGAGATGGAAGTTAAGGAATGGTTGAGAAACCATCAAAATTTTCGCAAGTCTGATACTCGAAACCAATAACTACTACGGCCCAGCGCAAAAATACACTCACCGTTGTAATCGGGCGAGTTTCTGCTTTGAGATGCAACAGGAATTTCTCGAGCTCGTCAATCCGTTCGCGAGATACGGGAGTTTGAAGTTAAGGAATGGTTGAGAAACCATCAAAATTTTCACAAGTTTGATACTCGAAACCAATAACAGGAATGGCCTAGGGAAAAGTACACACACCATTGTAATCGGGCGAGTTTCTACTTTCAGATGCAACAGGAATTTCTCGAGTTCGTCAATCCGTTCGCGAGATATGGGAGTTTGAAGTTAAGGAATGGTTGAGAAACCATCAAAATTTTCACAAGACTGATACTCGAAACCAATAACTGGAATCGCCTAGAGGAAAAGTACACACACTATTATAATCGGGCGAGTTTCACCTTTCGGATGCAATAGAAATTTCTCGAGTTCGTCAATCCGTTCGCGAGATATGGGAGTTTGAAGTTAAGGAATGGTTGAGAAACCAACAAAATTTTCGCAAGTCTGATACTCGAAACCAATAACAGGAATGGCCTAGGGAAAAGTACACACACCATTGTAATCTGGCGAGAATCTACTTTCAGATGCAACATGACTTTCTCGAGTTCGTCAATCCGTTCGCTAGGTATGGGAGTTTGAAGTTAAGAAATGGTTGAGAAACCATCAAAATTTTCGCAAGTCTGGTGCTAGAAACGAATTACTGTAATGGCCTAGGGGAAAAGTACACACACCATTGTAATCGGGCGTGTTTCTGCTTTCAGGTGCAACAGGAATTTCTCGTGCTAGTCAATCCGTTCGCGAGATATGGGAGTCTGAAATTAAGGAATGGTTGAGAAACCGTCAAAATTTTCGCAAGTCTGATACTCGAAACCAATAACTGGAATCGCCTAGGGGAAAAGTAGACACCCCATTATAATCGGGCGAGTTTCACCTTTCAGGTGCAACAGGAATTTCTCGAGTTCGTCAATCCGTTCGCGAGATAAGGGAGTTTGAAATTAAGGAATCGTTGAGAAACCATCAAAATTTTTGCAAGTCTGATACTCGAATCCAATAACTACAATGGCCTAGGGCAAAAATACACATACCGTTGTAATCGGGAGAGTTTGTATTTTCAGATGCACGGAAATTTTTCGGATTCGTCAAACCGTTCGCGATATATCGGAGTTTGGAGTTAAGAGATGGTTGAGAAACCATCAAAATTTTCGCAATTCTGATGCTAGAAACGAATAACTGGAATGGCCTAGGGGAAAAGTACACACACCATTGTAATCGGGCGAGTTTCTACTTTCAGATGCAACAGGAATTTCTCGAGCTCGTCAATCCGTTCGCGAGATATGGGAGATGGAAGTTAAGGAATGGTTGAGAAACCATCAAAATTTTCGCAAGTCTGATACTCGAAACCAATAACTACTGCGGACCAGCGCAAAAATACACTCACCGTTGTAATCGGGCGAGTTTCTGCTTTCAGATGCAACAGGAATTTCTCGAGCTCGTCAATCCGTTCGCGAGATATGGGAGATGGAAGTTAAGGAATGGTTGAGAAACCATCAAAATTTTCGCAAGTCTGATACTCGAAACCAATAACTACTACGGCCCAGCGCAAAAATACACTCACCGTTGTAATCGGGCGAGTTTCTGCTTTCAGATGCAACAGGAATTTCTCGAGCTCGTCAATCCGTTCGCGAGATACGGGAGTTTGAAGTTAAGGAATGGTTGAGAAACCATCAAAATTTTCACAAGTCTGATACTCGAAACCAATAACAGGAATGGCCTAGGGAAAAGTACACACACCATTGTAATCGGGCGAGTTTCTACTTTCAGATGCAACAGGAATTTCTCGAGTTCGTCAATCCGTTCGTGAGATATGGGAGTTGGAAGTTAAGGAATGATTGAGAGACCATCAAAATTTTCACACGTCTGATACTCCAAACCAATAACTACAATGGCCTAGGGTAAAAATACACATACCGTTGTAATCGGGAGAGTTTGTACTTTCAGATGCACGGAAATTTTTCGGATTCGTGAAACCGTTCGCGAAATATCGGAGTTTGGAGTTAAGAGATGGTTGAGAAACCATCAAAATTTTCGCAATTCTGATGCTAGAAACGAATAACTGGAATGGCCTAGGGGAAAAGTACACACACCATTGTAATCGGGCGAGTTTCTACTTTCAGATGCAACAGTAATTTCTCGAGTTCGTCAGTCCGTTCGCGAGATATGGGAGTTGGAAGTTAAGGAATGGTTGAGAAACCCTCAAAATTTTCGCAAGTCTGATACTCGAAACCAATAGCTACTATGGCCCAGGGCAAAAATAAACATACCGTTGTAATCGGGTGAGTTTCTGCTTTCAGATGCGGCAGGAATTTCTCGAGTTCGTCAATCCGTTCGCGAGATATGGGAGTTTGAAGTTAAGTAATGGTTGAGGGACCATCAAAGTTTTCGCAAGTCTGATACTCGAAACCAATAACAGGAATGGCCTAGGGGAAAAGTACACACACCATTGTAATCTGGCGAGTTTCTACTTTCAGATGCAACAGGAATTTCTCGCGTTCGTCAATCCGTTCGCTAGGTATGGGAGTTTGAAGTTAAGAAATGGTTGAGAAACCATCAAAATTTTCGCAAGTCTGATACTCGAAACCAATAACTACAATGGCCTAGGGCAAAAATACACATACCGTTGTAATCGGGAGAGTTTGTATTTTCAGATGCACGGAAATTTTTCGGATTCGTCAAACCGTTCGCGATATATCGGAGTTTGGAGTTAAGAGATGGTTATCCGAGAAACGAATAACTGGAATGGCCTAGGGGAAAAGTACACACACCATTGTAATCGGGCGGGTTTCCACTTTCAGATGCAACAGGAACTTCTCGAGTTCGTCAATCTGTTCGCGAGATATGGGAGTTTGAAGTTAAGGAATGGTTGAGAAACCATCAAAATTTTCGCAAGTCTGATACTCGAAACCAATAACTACTATGGACCAGAGCAAAAATACACACACCGTTGTAATCGGGCGAGTTTCACCTTTCAGATGCAACAGGAATTTCTCGAGTTCGTCAATCCGTTCGCGAGATATGGGAGTTTGAAATTAAGGAGTGGTTGAGAGACCATCAAAATTTTCACAAGTCTGATACTCGAAACCAATAACAGGAATGGCCTAGGGGAAAAGTACACACACCATTGTAATCTGGCGAGTTTCTACTTTCAGATGCAACAGGAATTTCTCGAGTTCGTCAATCCGTTCGCTAGGTATGGGAGTTTGAAGTTAAGAAATGGTTGAGAAACCATCAAAATTTTCGCAAGTCTGATACTCGAAACCAATAACTACAATGGCCTAGTGTAAAAACACACATACCGTTGTAATCGTGAGGGCTTGTACTTTCAGACGCACGGAAATTTTTCGCATTCGTCAAACCGTTCGCGAAATATCGGAGTTTGGAGTTAAGAGATGGTTGAGAAACTATCAAAATTTTCGCAATTCTGATTCTAGAAACGAATAACTGCAATGGCCTAGGGGAAAAGTACACACACCATTTTAATCGGGCGAGTTTCTACTTCCAGATGCAACAGGAATTTCTCGAGTTCGTCAATCCGTTCGCGAGATATGGGAGTTTGGATTTAACAGATAGTTGAGAAACCATCAAAATTTTCGCAATTCTGATGCTAGAAACGAATAACTGGAATGGCCTAGGGGAAAAGTACACACACCATTGTAATCGGGCGGGTTTCCACTTTCAGATGCAACAGGAACTTCTCGAGTTCGTCAATCCGCTCGCGAGATATGGGAGTTTGAAGTTAAGGAATGTTTGAGAAACCATCACAATTTTCGCAAGTCTGATACTCGAAACCAATAACTACTATTGCCTAGGGCAAAAATACACATACCGTTGTAATCGGACGAGTTTCTGCTTTCAGATGCAACAGGAATTTCTCGAGTTCGTCAATTCGTTCGCGAGATATGGGAGTTTGAAGTTAAGGAATGGTTGAGAAACCATCAAAATTTTCGCAAAACTGATACTCGAAACCAATAACTGGAATGGCCTAGGGGAAAAGTACACACACCATTGTAATGGGGCGAGTTTCTACTTTCAGATGCAACAGGAATTCCTCGAGTTCGTCAATCCGTTCGCGAGATATGGGAGTTTGAAAATAAGAAATGGTTGAGAGACCATCACAATTTTCGCAAGTCTGATGCTCGAAACCAATAACTACAATGGCCTAAGGGAAAAATACACATAGCGTTGTAATCGGGAGAGTTTCTATTTTCAGATGCAACAGAAATTTTTCGGATTCGTCAATCCGTACGCGAAATATGGGAGCTTGGAGTTAAGGAATGGTTGAGAAACCATCAAAACTTTCGCAATTCTGATGCTAGAAACGAATAACTGGAATGACCTAGGCAAAAAGTACACACACGATTGTAATCGGTCGACATTCTACTTTCAGAAGCAAAAGGAAATAATCGAATTCGTCAAACCGTTCGCGAGATATGGGAGTTTGAAGTTAAGGAATGCCTGAGAAACCATCAAAATTTTCGCTAGTCTGATACTCGAAAACAATAACTGGAACGGCCTAGGGGAAAAGTACATACACCATTGTAATCGGGCAAGTTTCTACTTTCAGAGGCGACAGGAACTTCTCGAGTACGCCAATCCGTTCGCGAGGTATCGGAGTTTGAAGTTAAGGAATGGTTGAGGAACCATCAAAATTTTCGCAAGTCTGATACTCGAAACCAATAACTACTATGGCCTAGGGCAAAAATACACATACCGTTGTAATCGCGCGAGTTTCTGCTTTTAGATGCAACAGGAATTTCTCGAGTTCGTCAATCCGTTCGCGAGATATGGGAGTTTGAAATTAAGGAACGGTTGAGAAACCATCAAAATTGTCGCAAGTCTGATATTCGAAACCAATAACTACAAAGGCTTAGGGGAAAAATACACATACCTTTGTAATCGGGGGAGTTTCTACTTTCAGATGCAACAGGAATTTCTCGAGTTCGTCAATCCGTTCGCGAGATATGGGAGTTTGAAGTTAAGGAATGCCTGAGAAACCATCAAAATTTTCGCTATTCTGATACTCGAAAACAATAACTGGAACGGCCTAGGGGAAAAGTACATACACCATTGTAATCGGGCAAGTTTCTACTTTCAGAGGCGACAGGAACTTCTCGAGTACGCCAATCCGTTCGCGAGGTATCGGAGTTTGAAGTTAAGGAATGGTTGAGGAACCATCAAAATTTTCGCAAGTCTGATACTCGAAACCAATAACTACTACGGCCCAGCGCAAAAATACACTCACCGTTGTAATCGGGCGAGTTTCTGCTTTGAGATGCAACAGGAATTTCTCGATCTCGTCAATCCGTTCGCGAGATACGGGAGTTTGAAGTTAAGGAATGGTTGAGAAACCATCAAAATTTTCACAAGTTTGATACTCGAAACCAATAACAGGAATGGCCTAGGGAAAAGTACACACACCATTGTAATCGGGCGAGTTTCTACTTTCAGATGCAACAGGAATTTCTCGAGTTCGTCAATCCGTTCGCGAGATATGGGAGTTTGAAGTTAAGGAATGGTTGAGAAACCATCAAAATTTTCACAAGACTGATACTCGAAACCAATAACTGGAATCGCCTAGAGGAAAAGTACACACACTATTATAATCGGGCGAGTTTCACCTTTCGGATGCAATAGAAATTTCTCGAGTTCGTCAATCCGTTCGCGAGATATGGGAGTTTGAAGTTAAGGAATGGTTGAGAAACCAACAAAATTTTCGCAAGTCTGATACTCGAAACCAATAACAGGAATGGCCTAGGGAAAAGTACACACACCATTGTAATCTGGCGAGAATCTACTTTCAGATGCAACATGACTTTCTCGAGTTCGTCAATCCGTTCGCTAGGTATGGGAGTTTGAAGTTAAGAAATGGTTGAGAAACCATCAAAATTTTTGCAAGTCTGGTGCTAGAAACGAATTACTGTAATGGCCTAGGGGAAAAGTACACACACCATTGTAATCGGGCGTGTTTCTGCTTTCAGGTGCAACAGGAATTTCTCGTGCTAGTCAATCCGTTCGCGAGATATGGGAGTCTGAAATTAAGGAATGGTTGAGAAACCGTCAAAATTTTCGCAAGTCTGATACTCGAAACCAATAACTGGAATCGCCTAGGGGAAAAGTAGACACCCCATTATAATCGGGCGAGTTTCACCTTTCAGGTGCAACAGGAATTTCTCGAGTTCGTCAATCCGTTCGCGAGATAAGGGAGTTTGAAATTAAGGAATCGTTGAGAAACCATCAAAATTTTTGCAAGTCTGATACTCGAATCCAATAACTACAATGGCCTAGGGCAAAAATACACATACCGTTGTAATCGGGAGAGTTTGTATTTTCAGATGCACGGAAATTTTTCGGATTCGTCAAACCGTTCGCGATATATCGGAGTTTGGAGTTAAGAGATGGTTGAGAAACCATCAAAATTTTCGCAATTCTGATGCTAGAAACGAATAACTGGAATGGCCTAGGGGAAAAGTACACACACCATTGTAATCGGGCGAGTTTCTACTTTCAGATGCAACAGGAATTTCTCGAGCTCGTCAATCCGTTCGCGAGATATGGGAGATGGAAGTTAAGGAATGGTTGAGAAACCATCAAAATTTTCGCAAGTCTGATACTCGAAACCAATAACTACTGCGGACCAGCGCAAAAATACACTCACCGTTGTAATCGGGCGAGTTTCTGCTTTCAGATGCAACAGGAATTTCTCGAGCTCGTCAATCCGTTCGCGAGATATGGGAGATGGAAGTTAAGGAATGGTTGAGAAACCATCAAAATTTTCGCAAGTCTGATACTCGAAACCAATAACTACTACGGCCCAGCGCAAAAATACACTCACCGTTGTAATCGGGCGAGTTTCTGCTTTCAGATGCAACAGGAATTTCTCGAGCTCGTCAATCCGTTCGCGAGATACGGCAGTTTGAAGTTAAGGAATGGTTGAGAAACCATCAAAATTTTCACAAGTCTGATACTCGAAACCAATAACAGGAATGGCCTAGGGAAAAGTACACACACCATTGTAATCGGGCGAGTTTCTACTTTCAGATGCAACAGGAATTTCTCGAGTTCGTCAATCCGTTCGTGAGATATGGGAGTTGGAAGTTAAGGAATGATTGAGAGACCATCAAAATTTTCACACGTCTGATACTCCAAACCAATAACTACAATGGCCTAGGGTAAAAATACACATACCGTTGTAATCGGGAGAGTTTGTACTTTCAGATGCACGGAAATTTTTCGGATTCGTGAAACCGTTCGCGAAATATCGGAGTTTGGAGTTAAGAGATGGTTGAGAAACCATCAAAATTTTCGCAATTCTGATGCTAGAAACGAATAACTGGAATGGCCTAGGGGAAAAGTACACACACCATTGTAATCGGGCGAGTTTCTACTTTCAGATGCAACAGTAATTTCTCGAGTTCGTCAGTCCGTTCGCGAGATATGGGAGTTGGAAGTTAAGGAATGGTTGAGAAACCCTCAAAATTTTCGCAAGTCTGATACTCGAAACCAATAGCTACTATGGCCCAGGGCAAAAATACACATACCGTTGTAATCGGGTGAGTTTCTGCTTTCAGATGCGGCAGGAATTTCTCGAGTTCGTCAATCCGTTCGCGAGATATGGGAGTTTGAAGTTAAGTAATGGTTGAGGGACCATGAAAGTTTTCGCAAGTCTGATACTCGAAACCAATAACAGGAATGGCCTAGGGGAAAAGTACACACACCATTGTAATCTGGCGAGTTTCTACTTTCAGATGCAACAGGAATTTCTCGCGTTCGTCAATCCGTTCGCTAGGTATGGGAGTTTGAAGTTAAGAAATGGTTGAGAAACCATCAAAATTTTCGCAAGTCTGATACTCGAAACCAATAACTACAATGGCCTAGGGCAAAAATACACATACCGTTGTAATCGGGAGAGTTTGTATTTTCAGATGCACGGAAATTTTTCGGATTCGTCAAACCGTTCGCGATATATCGGAGTTTGGAGTTAAGAGATGGTTATCCGAGAAACGAATAACTGGAATGGCCTAGGGGAAAAGTACACACACCATTGTAATCGGGCGGGTTTCCACTTTCAGATGCAACAGGAACTTCTCGAGTTCGTCAATCTGTTCGCGAGATATGGGAGTTTGAAGTTAAGGAATGTTTGAGAAACCATCAAAATTTTCGCAAGTCTGATACTCGAAACCAATAACTACTATGGACCAGAGCAAAAATACACACACCGTTGTAATCGGGCGAGTTTCACCTTTCAGATGCAACAGGAATTTCTCGAGTTCGTCAATCCGTTCGCGAGATATGGGAGTTTGAAATTAAGGAGTGGTTGAGAGACCATCAAAATTTTCACAAGTCTGATACTCGAAACCAATAACAGGAATGGCCTAGGGGAAAAGTACACACACCATTGTAATCTGGCGAGTTTCTACTTTCAGATGCAACAGGAATTTCTCGAGTTCGTCAATCCGTTCGCTAGGTATGGGAGTTTGAAGTTAAGAAATGGTTGAGAAACCATCAAAATTTTCGCAAGTCTGATACTCGAAACCAATAACTACAATGGCCTAGTGTAAAAACACACATACCGTTGTAATCGTGAGGGCTTGTACATTCAGATGCACGGAAATTTTTCGCATTCGTCAAACCGTTCGCGAAATATCGGAGTTTGGAGTTAAGAGATGGTTGAGAAACTATCAAAATTTTCGCAATTCTGATTCTAGAAACGAATAACTGCAATGGCCTAGGGGAAAAGTACACACACCATTTTAATCGGGCGAGTTTCTACTTCCAGATGCAACAGGAATTTCTCGAGTTCGTCAATCCGTTCGCGAGATATGGGAGTTTGGATTTAACAGATAGTTGAGAAACCATAAAAATTTTCGCAATTCTGATGCTAGAAACGAATAACTGGAATGGCCTAGGGGAAAAGTACACACACCATTGTAATCGGGCGGGTTTCCACTTTCAGATGCAACAGGAACTTCTCGAGTTCGTCAATCCGCTCGCGAGATATGGGAGTTTGAAGTTAAGGAATGTTTGAGAAACCATCACAATTTTCGCAAGTCTGATACTCGAAACCAATAACTACTATTGCCTAGGGCAAAAATACACATACCGTTGTAATCGGACGAGTTTCTGCTTTCAGATGCAACAGGAATTTCTCGAGTTCGTCAATTCGTTCGCGAGATATGGGAGTTTGAAGTTAAGGAATGCTTGAGAAACCGTCAAAATTTTCGCAAAACTGATACTCGAAACCAATAACTGGAATGGCCTAGGGGAAAAGTACACACACCATTGTAATGGGGCGAGTTTCTACTTTCAGATGCAACAGGAATTCCTCGAGTTCGTCAATCCGTTCGCGAGATATGGGAGTTTGAAGTTAAGGAATGGTTGAGAAACCATCAAAACTTTCGCAATTCTGATGCTAGAAACGAATAACTGGAATGACCTAGGCAAAAAGTACACACACGATTGTAATCGGTCGACATTCTACTTTCAGAAGCAAAAGGAAATAATCGAATTCGTCAAACCGTTCGCGAGATATGGGAGTTTGAAGTTAAGGAATGCCTGAGAAACCATCAAAATTTTCGCTAGTCTGATACTCGAAAACAATAACTGGAACGGCCTAGGGGAAAAGTACATACACCATTGTAATCGGGCAAGTTTCTACTTTCAGAGGCGACAGGAACTTCTCGAGTACGCCAATCCGTTCGCGAGGTATCGGAGTTTGAAGTTAAGGAATGGTTGAGGAACCATCAAAATTTTCGCAAGTCTGATACTCGAAACCAATAACTACTATGGCCTAGGGCAAAAATACACATACCGTTGTAATCGGGCGAGTTTCTGCTTTTAGATGCAACAGGAATTTCTCGAGTTCGTCAATCCGTTCGCGAGATATGGGAGTTTGAAGTTAAGGAATGTTTGAGAAACCATCAAAATTTTCGCAAAACTGATACTCGAACACAATAACTGGAATGGCCTAGGAGAAAAGTACACACACCATTGTAATGGGGCGAGTTTCTACTTTCAGATGCAACAGGAATTCCTCGAGTTCGTCAATCCGTTCGAGAGATATGGGAGATTGAAGTTAAGGAATGGTTGACAGACCATCACAATTTTCGCAAGTCTGATACTCGAAACCAATAACTACTATGGCCTAGGGCAAAAATACACAAACCGTTGTAATCGGACGAGTTTCTGCTTTCAGACGCAACAGGAATTTCTCGAGTTCGTCAATTCGTTCGCGAGATATGGGAGTTTGAAGTTAAGGAATGCTTGAGAAACCATCAAAATTTTCGCAAAACTGATACTCGAAACCAATAACTGGAATGGCCTAGGGGAAAAGTACTCACAACTTTGTAATGGGGCGAGTTTCTACTTTCAGGTGCAACAGGAATTTCTCGAGTTCGTCAATCCGTTCGCGAGATATGGGAGTTTGAAATTAAGGAACGGTTGAGAAACCATCAAAATTGTCGCAAGTCTGATATTCGAAACCAATAACTACAAAGGCTTAGGGGAAAAATACACATACCTCTGTAATCGGGGGAGTTTCTACTTTCAGATGCAACAGGAATTTCTCGAGTTCGTCAATCCGTTCGCGAGATATGGGAGTTTGAAGTTAAGGAATGTTTGAGAAACCATCAAAATTTTCGCAAAACTGATACTCGAAACCAATACCTGGAATGGCCTAGGGGAAAAGTGCACACAACATTGTAATGGGGCGAGTTTCTACTTTCAGGTGCAACAGGAATTCCTCGAGTTCGTCAATCCGTTCGAGAGATATGGGAGATTGAAGTTAAGGAATGGTTGACAGACCATCACAATTTTCGCAAGTCTGATACTCGAAACCAATAACTACTATGGCCTAGGGCCAAAATACACATACCGTTGTAATCGGACGAGTTTCTACTTTCAGATGCAACAGGAATTTCTCGAGTTCGTCAATCCGTTCGCGAGATATGGGAGTTTGAAGTTAAGGAATGTTTGAGAAACCATCAAAATTTTCGCAAAACTGATACTCGAAACCAATACCTGGAATGGCCTAGGGGAAAAGTACACACAACATTGTAATGGGGCGAGTTTCTACTTTCAGGTGCAACAGGAATTCCTCGAGTTCGTCAATCCGTTCGCGAGATATGGGAGTTTGAAGTTAAGGAATGGTTGAGAAACCATCAAAATTTTCGCAAGTCTGATACTCGAAACCAATAACTACTATGGACCAGAGCAAAAATACACACACCGTTGTAATCGGGCGAGTTTCACCTTTCAGATGCAACAGGAATTTCTCGAGTTCGTCAATCCGTTCGCGAGATATGGGAGTTTGAAATTAAGGAGTGGTTGAGAGACCATCAAAATTTTCACAAGTCTGATACTCGAAACCAATAACAGGAATGGCCTAGGGGAAAAGTACACACACCATTGTAATCTGGCGAGTTTCTACTTTCAGATGCAACAGGAATTTCTCGAGTTCGTCAATCCGTTCGCTAGGTATGGGAGTTTGAAGTTAAGAAATGGTTGAGAAACCATCAAAATTTTCGCAAGTCTGATACTCGAAACCAATAACTACAATGGCCTAGTGTAAAAACACACATACCGTTGTAATCGTGAGGGCTTGTACTTTCAGATGCACGGAAATTTTTCGCATTCGTCAAACCGTTCGCGAAATATCGGAGTTTGGAGTTAAGAGATGGTTGAGAAACTATCAAAATTTTCGCAATTCTGATTCTAGAAACGAATAACTGCAATGGCCTAGGGGAAAAGTACACACACCATTTTAATCGGGCGAGTTTCTACTTCCAGATGCAACAGGAATTTCTCGAGTTCGTCAATCCGTTCGCGAGATATGGGAGTTTGGATTTAACAGATAGTTGAGAAACCATCAAAATTTTCGCAATTCTGATGCTAGAAACGAATAACTGGAATGGCCTAGGGGAAAAGTACACACACCATTGTAATCGGGCGGGTTTCCACTTTCAGATGCAACAGGAACTTCTCGAGTTCGTCAATCCGCTCGCGAGATATGGGAGTTTGAAGTTAAGGAATGTTTGAGAAACCATCACAATTTTCGCAAGTCTGATACTCGAAACCAATAACTACTATTGCCTAGGGCAAAAATACACATACCGTTGTAATCGGACGAGTTTCTGCTTTCAGATGCAACAGGAATTTCTCGAGTTCGTCAATTCGTTCGCGAGATATGGGAGTTTGAAGTTAAGGAATGGTTGAGAAACCGTCAAAATTTTCGCAAAACTGATACTCGAAACCAATAACTGGAATGGCCTAGGGGAAAAGTACACACACCATTGTAATGGGGCGAGTTTCTACTTTCAGATGCAACAGGAATTCCTCGAGTTCGTCAATCCGTTCGCGAGATATGGGAGTTTGAAGTTAAGGAATGGTTGAGAAACCATCAAAATTTTCGCTAGTCTGATACTCGAAACCAATAACTGGACCGGCCTAGGGGAAAAGTACATACACGATTGTAATCGGTCGACTTTCTACTTTCAGAAGCAACAGGAAATAATCGAATTCGTCAAACCGTTCGCGAGATATGGGAGTTTGAAGTTAAGGAATGCTTGAGAAACCATCAAAATTTTCGCTAGTCTGATACTCGAAACCAATAACTACAAAGGCTTAGGGGAAAAATACACATACCTCTGTAATCGGGGGAGTTTCTACTTTCAGATGCAACAGGAATTTCTCGAGTTCGTCAATCCGTTCGCGAGATATGGGAGTTTGAAGTTAAGGAATGTTTGAGAAACCATCAAAATTTTCGCAAAACTGATACTCGAAACCAATACCTGGAATGGCCTAGGGTAAAAGTACACACAACATTGTAATGGGGCGAGTTTCTACTTTCAGGTGCAACAGGAATTCCTCGAGTTCGTCAATCCGTTCGCGAGATATGGGAGTTTGAAGTTAAGGAATGGTTGAGAAACCATCAAAACTTTCGCAATTTTGATGCTAGAAACGAATAACTGGAATGACCTAGGCAAAAAGTACACATACGATTGTAATCGGTCGACTTTCTACTTTCAGAAGCAACAGGAAATAATCGAATTCGTCAAACCGTTCGCGAGATATGGGAGTTTGAAGTTAAGGAATGCTTGAGAAACCATCAAAATTTTCGCAAAACTGATACTCGAAACCTATAACTACTGTGGCCTAGGGCAAAAATACACATACCATAGTAATCGAGCGAGTTTCTGCTTTCAGATGCAAGAAGAATTTCTCGAGTTCGTCAATCCGTTCGCGAGATATGGGAGTTTGAAGTTAAGGAATGGTTGGGAAACCATCAAAATTTTCGCAAGTCTGATACTCGAAACCAACAACTACAAAGGCTTAGGGGAAAAATACACATACCGTTGTAATCGGGAGAGTTTCTACTTTCAGATGCAACAGAAATTTTTCGGATTCGTCAATGCGTTCGCGAAATATCGGAGTTTGGAGTTAAGAGATGGTTGAGAAACCATCAAAATTTTCGCAATTCTGATGCTAGAAACGAAAAACTGGAATGGCCTAGGGGAAAAGTACACACACCATTGTAATCGGACGTGTTTCTACTTTAAGGTGCAACAGGAAATAATCGAGTTCGCCAATCCGTTCGCGAGATATGGGAGTTTGAAATTAATGAACGGTTGAGAAACCATCAAAATTTTCGCAAGTCTGATACTCGAAACCAATAACTGGATAGGCCTAGGGGCAAAATACACATACCCTTGTAATCGGGAGAGTTTCTACTTTCAGATGCAACAGAAATTTTTCGGATTCGGCAATCCGTTCGCGAGATATGTGAGTTTGAGGTTAAGGAATGCTTGAGAAACCATCAAAATTTGCGCAAGTCTGATACGCGAAACCAATGACTACAAAGGCCTAGGGGAGAAATACACATACCTTTGTAATCTAGCGAGTTTTTACTTTCAGATGCAACAGGAATTTCTTGAGTTCGTCAATCCGTTCGCGAGATATGGCAGTTTGAAGTTAAGGAAAGGTTGAGAAACCATCAAAATTTTCGCAAGTCTGATACTCGAAACCAATAACTGGATAGGCCTAGGGGCAAAATACACATACCCTTGTAATCGGGAGAGTTTCTACTTTCAGATGCAACAGAAATTTTTCGGATTCGGCAATCCGTTCGCGAGATATGTGAGTTTGAGGTTAAGGAATGCTTGAGAAACCATCAAAATTTGCGCAAGTCTGATACGCGAAACCAATGACTACAAAGGCCTAGGGGAGAAATACACATACCTTTGTAATCTAGCGAGTTTTTACTTTCAGATGCAACAGGAATTTCTTGAGTTCGTCAATCCGTTCGCGAGATATGGCAGTTTGAAGTTAAGGAAAGGTTGAGAAACCATCAAAATTTTCGCAAGTCTGATACTCGAAACCAATAACTCCAATAGCCTAGGGGAAAAATACACATACCGTTGTAATCGGGAGAGTTTCTACTTTCAGATGCAACAGAAATTTTTCGGATTCGGCAATCCGTTCGCGAGATATGTGAGTTTGAGGTTAAGGAATGCTTGAGAAACCATCAAAATTTGCGCAAGTCTGATACGCGAAACCAATGACTACAAAGGCCTAGGGGAGAAATACACATACCTTTGTAATCTAGCGAGTTTTTACTTTCAGATGCAACAGGAATTTCTTGAGTTCGTCAATCCGTTCGCGAGATATGGCAGTTTGAAGTTAAGGAAAGGTTGAGAAACCATCAAAATTTTCGCAAGTCTGATACTCGAAACCAATAACTCCAATAGCCTAGGGGAAAAATACACATACCGTTGTAATCGGGAGAGTTTCTACTTTCAGATGCAACAGAAATTTTTCGGATTCGGCAACCTGTTCGCGAGATATGTGAGTTCGAAGTTATGGAATGGTTAGGAAACCATCAAAATTTTCGCAAGTCTGATACTCGAAACCAACAACTACAAAGGCTTAGGGGAAAAATACACATACCGTTGTAATCGGGAGAGTTTCTACTTTCAGATGCAACAGAAATTTTTCGGATTCGTCAATGCGTTCGCGAAATATCGGAGTTTGGAGTTAAGAGATGGTTGAGAAACCATCAAAATTTTCGCAATTCTGATGCTAGAAACGAAAAACTGGAATGGCCTAGGGGAAAAGTACACACACCATTGTAATCGGACGTGTTTCTACTTTAAGGTGCAACAGGAAATAATCGAGTTCGCCAATCCGTTCGCGAGATATGGGAGTTTGAAATTAATGAACGGTTGAGAAACCATCAAAATTTTCGCAAGTCTGATACTCGATACCAATAACTCCAATAGCCTAGGGGAAAAATACACATACCGTTGTAATCGGGAGAGTTTCTACTTTCAGATGCAACAGAAATTTTTCGGATTCGGCAACCTGTTCGCGAGATATGTGAGTTCGAAGTTAAGGAATGGTTAGGAAACCATCAAAATTTTCGAAAGTCTGATACTCGAAACCAATATCTACAATAGCCTAGGGGAAAAATACACATACCGTTGTAATGGGGAGAGTTTCTACTTTCAGATGCAATAGGAAATTCTCGAGTTCGTCAATCCGTTCGCGAGATATGGGAGTTTGAAGTTAAGGAATGGTTGAGAAACCATCAAAATTTTCGCAGGTCTGATACTCGAAACCAAAAACTGGAATGGCCTAGGGGATAAGTACACACACCGTTGTAATCGGGCGAGTTTCTACTTTCAGATGCAACAGGAATTTCTCGAGTTCGTCAATCCGTTCGCGAGATTTGTGATTTTGAAGTGAAGGAATGGTTGAGAAACCATCAAAATTTTTGCAAGTCTGATACTCGAAACCAACAACTACAAAGGCTTAGGGGAAAAATACACATACCGTTGTAATCGGGAGAGTTTCTACTTTCAGATGCAACGGAAATTTTTCGGATTCGTCAATGCGTTCGCGAAATATCGGAGTTTGGAGTTAAGAGATGGTTGAGAAACCATCAAAATTTTCGCAATTCTGATGCTAGAGACGAAAAACTGGAATGGCCTAGGGGAAAAGTACACACACCATTGTAATCGGTCGACTTTCTACTTTCAGATGCAACAGGAAATAATCGAGTTCGTCACTCCGTTCGCGAGATATGGGTGTTTGAATGTAAGGAATGGTTGAGAAACAATCACAATTTTCGCAAGTCTGATACTCGAAACCAATAACTGGAATGGCCTAGGGGAAAAGTACACACACCATTGTAATGGGGCGAGTTTCTACTTTCAGATGCAACAGGAATTTTTCGAGTCCGTCAATCCGTTCGCGAGATATGGGAGTTTGAAGTTAAGGAATGGTTGAGAAACCATCAAAATTTTCGCAAGTCTGATACTCGAAACCAATAACTACAACGGCTTAGGGGAAAAATACACATACCGTTGTAAACGGGCGACTTTCTACTTTCAGATGCAGCAGGAATTTCTCGTGTTCGTCAATTCGTTCGCCAGATATGGGAGTTTGAAGTTAAGAAATTGTTGAGAAACCATCACAATTTTCGCATGTCTGGTACGCGAAACCAATAACTAATATGGCCTAGGGGAAAAATACACATACCTATGTAAACGGGCGACTTTCTTCTTTCAGATGCAGCAGGAATTTCTCGAGTTCGTCAATCCGTTCGCGAGATATGGGAGTTTGAAGTTAAGGAATGGTTGAGAAACCATCAAAATTTTGGCAATTCCGATGCTAGAAACGAATAACTGGAATGACCTAGGGGAAAAGTGCACACTCCATTGTAATCGTTCGAGTTTCTACTTTCAGATGCAACAGGAAATAATCGAGTTCGTCAATCCGTTCCCGAGATATGGGAGTTTGATGTTAAGGAATGCTTGAGAAACCGTCAAAATTTTCGCAAGTCTGATACTCGAAACCAATAACTACTATGGCCTAGGGCAAAAATACACATACCGTTGTAATCGGAAGAGTCTCTGCTTTCAGATGCAACAGGAATTTCTCGTGTTCGTCAATCCGTTCGCGAGATATAGGAGTTTGAAATTAAGGAACGGTTGAGAAACCATCAAAATTTTCGCAAGTCTGATACTCGAAACCAATAACTACAAAGGATTAGGGGAAAAAAAAAATACCGTTGTAATCGGGAGAGTTTCTTCTTCCAGATGCAACCGGAATATCTCGTGTTCGTCAATTCGTTCGCGAGATATGGGAGTTTGAAGTTAAGAAATGGTTGAGAAACCATCACAATTTTCGCAAGTCTGATACTCGAAACCTATAACTACTGTGGCCTAGGGCAAAAATACACATACCATAGTAATCGAGCGAGTTTCTGCTTTCAGATGCAACAGGAATTTCTCGAGTTCGTCAATCCGTTCGCGAGATTTGTGATTTTGAAGTGAAGGAATGGTTGAGAAACCATCAAAATTTTTGCAAGTCTGATACTCGAAACCAACAACTACAAAGGCTTAGGGGAAAAATACACATACCGTTGTAATCGGGAGAGTTTCTACTTTCAGATGCAACGGAAATTTTTCGGATTCGTCAATGCGTTCGCGAAGTATCGGAGTTTGGAGTTAAGAGATGGTTGAGAAACCATCAAAATTTTCGCAATTCTGATGCTAGAAACGAAAAACTGGAATGGCCTAGGGGAAAAGTACACAAACCAATGTAATCGGGCGAGTTTCTGCTTTCAGATGCAAGAGGAATTTCTCGAGTTCGTCAATCCGTTCGCGAGATATGGGAGTTTGAAGTTAAGGAATGCTTGAGAAACCATCAAAATTTTCACAAGTTTGATACTCGAAACCAATAACTGGAACGGCCTAGGGGAAAAGTACACACACCATTGTAATGGGGCGAGTTTCTACTTTCAGATGCAACAGGAAATAATCGAGTTCGTCAATCCGTTCGCGAGATATGGGAGTTTGGAGTTAAGGAATGGTTGAGAAACCATATAAATTTTCGCAAGTCTGATACTCGAAACCAATAACTGGAATGACCTGGGGGAGAAGTACACACCCCACTGTAATCGGTCGACTTCCTACTTTCAGATGCAACAGGAAATAATCGAGTTCGTCATTCCGTTCGCGAGATATGGGTGTTTGAAAGTAAGGAATGGTTGAGAGACCATCACAGTTTTCGCAAGTCTGATACTCGAAACCAATAACTACGATGGCCTAAGGGAAAAATACACATAGCGTTGTAATCGGGAGAGTTTCTATTTTCAGATGCAACTGGAATTTCTCGAGTTCGTCAATCCGATCGCGAGATATGGGTGTTTGAAGGTAAGGAATGGTTGAGAAACAATCACAATTTTCGCAAGTCTGATACTCGAAACCAATAACTGGAATGGCCTAGGGGAAAAGTACACACACCTTTGTAATCGGTCGAGTTTCGGCTTTCAGATGCAACAGGAAATAATCGAGATCTTCAATCCGTTCGCGAGATATGGGAGTTTGAAGTTAAGGAATGGTTGAGAAACCATCAAAATTCTCGCAATTCAGATGCTAGAAACGAATAACTGGAATGGCCTAGGGGAAAAGTACACACACCATTGTAATGGGGCGAGTTTCTACTTTCAGATGCAACAGGAATTCCTCTAGTTCGTCAATCCGTTCGCGAGATATGGGAGTTTGAAAATAAGGAATGGTTGAGAGACCATCACAATTTTCGCAAGTCTGATGCTCGAAACCAATAACTACAATGGCCTAAGGGAAAAATAGACATAGCGTTGTAATCGGGCGAGTTTCTACTTTCAGATGCAACAGGAATTTCTCGAGTATGTCAATCCGTACGCGAGATATGGGAGTTTGAAGTTAAGGAATGGTTGAGAAGTCATCAAAATTTTCGCAATTCTGATGCTAGAAACGAATAACTGGAATGACCTAGGAGAAAAGTACACACACCATTGTAATCGGTCGAGTTTCGGCTTTCAGATGCAACAGGAAATAATCGAGTTCTTCAATCCGTTCGCGACATATGGGAGTTTGAAGTTAAGGAATGCTTGAGAAACCATCAAAATTTTCGCAAGTCTGATACTCGAAACCAATAACTGGAATGGCCTAGGGGAAGAGTACACACACCATTGTAATGGGGCGAGTTTCTACATTCAGATGCAACAGGAATTCCTCTAGTTCGTCAATCCGTTCGCGAGATATGGGAGTTTTAAAATAAGGAATGGTTGAGACACCATCACAATTTTCGCAAGTCTGATGTTCGAAACCAATAACTACCATGACCTAAGGGAAAAATACACATAGCGTTGTAATCGGGAGAGTTTCTATTTTCAGATGCAACAGAAATTTTTCGGATTCGTCAATCCGTTCGCGAAATATGGGAGCTTGGAGTTAAGGAATGGTTGAGAAACCATCAAAATTTTCGCAATTCTGATGCTAGAAACGAATAACTGGAATGACCTGGGGGAAAAGTACACACACCATTGTAATCGGTCGACTTTCTACTTTCAGATGCAACAGGAAATAATCGAGTTCGTCATTCCGTTCGTGAGATATGGGTGTTTGATGGTAAGGAATGGTTGAGAAACAATCACAATTTTCGCAAGTCTGATACTCGAAACCAATAACTGGAATGGCCTAGGGGAAAAGTACACACACCATTGTAATGGGGCGAGTTTCTACTTTCAGATGCCACAGGAATTCCTCGAGTTCGTCAATCCGTTCGCGAGATATGGGAGTTTGAAAATAAGGAATGGTTGAGAGACCATCAAAATTTTCGCATGTCTGATACTCGAAACCAATAACTACTATGGCCTAGGGGAAAAATACACATATCTTTGTAATCGGGCGAGTTTCTACTTTCAGATGCAACAGGAATTTCTCGAGTATGTCAATCCGTTCGCGAGATATGGGAGTTTGAAGTTAAGGAATGGTTGAGAAGCCATCAAAATTTTCGCAATTCTGATGCTAGAAACGAATAACTGGAATGACCTAGGGGAAAAGTACACACACCATTGTAATCGATCGAGTTTCGTCTTTCAGATGCAACAGGATATAATCGAGTTCATCAATCCGTTCGCGAGATATGGGAGATTGAAGTTAAGGAATGCTTGAGAAACCATCAAAATTTTCGCAAGTCTGATACTCGAAACCAATAACTGGAATGGCCTAGGGGAAAAGTACACCCACCATTGTAATGGGGCGAGTTTCTACTTTCAGATGCAACAGGAATTCCTCTAGCTCGTCAATCCGTTCGCGAGATATGGGAGTTTGAAAATAAGGAATGGTTGAGAGACCATCACAATTTTCGCAAGTCTGATGCTCGAAACCAATAACTACAATGGCCTAAGGGAAAAATACACATAGCGTTGTAATCGGGAGAGTTTCTATTTTCAGATGCAACAGAAATTTTTCGGATTCGTCAATCCGTACGCGAAATATGGGAGCTTGGAGTTAAGGTATGGTTGAGAAACCATCAAAATTTTCGCAATTCTGATGCTAGAAACGAATAACTGGAATGACCTGGGGGAAAAGTACACACACCATTGTAATCGGTCGACTTTCTACTTTCAGATGCAACAGCAAATAATCGAGTTCGTCATTCCGTTCGCGAGATATGGGTGTTTGAAGGTAAGGAATGGTTGAGAAACAATCACAATTTTCGCAAGTCTGATACTCGAAACCAATAACTACTGTGGCATAGGGGAAAAATACACATACCTTAGTAATTGGGCGAGTTTCTACTTTCAGATGCAACAGGAATTTCTCGAGTATGTCAATCCGTTCGCGAGATATGGCAGTTTGAAGTTAAGGAACGGTTGAGAAACCATCAAAATTTTCGCAAGTGTGATACTCGAAACTAATAACTGGAATGGCCTAGGGGAAAAGTACACACACCATTGTAATCGGTCGACTTTCTACTTTCAGATGCAATAGGAAATAATCGAGTTCGTCATTCCGTTCGCGAGATATGGGTGTTTGAAGGTAAGGAATGGTTGAGAAACAATCACAATTTTCGCAAGTCTGATACTCGAAACCAATAACAAGAATGGCCTAGGGGAAAAGTACACACACCATTGTAATCGGTCGAGTTTCTACTTTCAGATGCAACAGGAAATAATCGAGTTCTTCAATCCGTTCGCGAGATATGGGATTTTGAAGTTAAGGAATGGTTGAGAAGCCATCAAAATTTTCGCAATTCTGATGCTAGAAACGAATACCTGGAATGACCTAGGGGAAAAGTACCCACACCATTGTAATCGGTCGAGTTTCTTCTTTCAGACGCAAAAGGAAATAATCGAGTTCTTCAATCCGTTCGCGAGATATGGTAGTTTGAAGTTACGGAATGGTTGAGAAAACATCAAAATTTTCGCAAGTCTGATACTCGAAACCAATAACTGGAATGACCTAGGGGAAAAGCACACACCATTGTAATCGGTCGAGTTTCGGCTTTCAGATGCAACAGGAAATAATCGAGTTCGTCATTCCGTTCGCGAGATATGGGTGTTTGAAGGTAAGGAATGGTTGAGAAACAACCACAATTTTCGCAAGTCTGATACTCGAAACGAATAACTACAAAGGCCTAGGGGAAAAATACACATATCTTTGTAATCGGGCGAGTTTCTACTTTCAGATGCAACAGGAATTTCTCGAGTATGTCAATCCGTTCGCGAGATATGGGAGTTTCAAGTTAAGGAATGGTTGAGAAGCCATCAAAATTTTCGCAATTCTGAGGCTAGAAACGAATAACTGGAATGACCTAGGGGAAAAGTACACACACCATTGTAATCGGTCGAGTTTCGGCTTTCAGATGCAACAGGAAATAATCGAGTTCGTCAATCCGTTCGCGAGATATGGGAGTTTGAAAATAAGGAATGGTTGAGAGACCATCACAATTTTCGCATGTCTGGTAATCGAAACCAATAACTACTATGGCCTAGGGGAAAAATACACATATCATTGTAATCGGGCGAGTTTCTACTTTCAGATGCAACACGAATTTCTCGAGTATGTCAATCCGTTCGCGAGATATGGGAGTTTGAAGTTAAGGAATGGTTGAGAAGCCAACAAAATTTTCGCAATTCTGATGCTAGAAACGAATAACTGGAATGACCTAGGGGAAAAGTATACACACCGTTGTAATCGGTCGAGTTTCTACTTTCAGATGCAACAGGAAATAATCGAGTTCTTCAATCCGTTCGCGAGATATGGGAGTTTGAAGTTAAGGAATGCTTGAGAAACCATCAAAATTTTCGCAAGTCTGATACTCGAAACCAATAACTGGAATGACCTGGGGGAAAAGTACACACCACATTGTAATCGGTCGACTTTCTACTTTCAGATGCAACAGGAAATAATCGAGTTCGTCATTCCGTTCGAGAGATATGGGTGTTTGAAAGTAAGGAATGGTTGAGAAACCATCAAAATTTTCGCCGGTCTGATACTCGAAACCAATAACTGGAATGACCTGGGGGAAAAGTACACACACCATTGTAATGGGTCGACTTTCTACTTTCAGATGCAACAGGAAATAATCGAGTTCGTCATTCCGTTCGCGAGATATGGGTGTTTGAAGGTAAGGAATGGTTGTGAAACAATCACAATTTTCGCAAGTCTGATACTCGAAACCAGTAACTACTGTGGCCTAGGGGAAAAATACACATACCTTTGTAATTGGACGAGTTTCTACTTTCAGATGCAACAGGAATTTCTCGAGTATGTCAATCCGTTCGCGAGATATGGGAGTTTGAAGGTAAGGAATGGTTGAGAAACAATCACAATTTTCGCAAGTGTGATACTTGAAACCAATAACTGGAATGGCGTAGGGGAAAAGTACACACACCATTGTAATCGGTCGACTTTCCACTTTCAGATGCAATAGGAAATAATCGAGTTCGTCATTCCGTTCGCGAGATATGGGTGTTTGAAGGTAAGGAATGGTTGAGAAACAATCACAATTTTCGCAAGTCTGATACTCGAAACCAAAAACTGGAATGGCCTAGGGGAAAAGTACACACACCATTGTTATCGGTCGAGTTTCGGCTTTCAGATGCAACAGGAAATAATCGAGTTCTTCAATCCGTTCGCGAGATATGGGAGTTTGAAGTTAAGGAATGGTTGAGAAACCATCAAAATTTTCGCAAGTCTGATACTCGAAACCAATAACTGGAATGGCCTAGGGGAAAAGTACACACACCATTGTAATCGGTCGACTTTCTACTTTCAGATGCAATAGGAAATAATCGACTTCGTCATTCCGTTCATGAGATATGGGTGTTTGAATGTAAGGAATGGTTGAGAAACAATCACAATTTTCGCAAGTGTGATACTCGAAACCAATAACTGGAATGGCGTAGGGGAAAAGTACACACACCATTGTAATCGGTCGTCTTTCTACTTTCAGATGCAATAGGAAATAATCGAGTTCGTCATTCCGTTCGCGAGATATGGGTGTTTGAAGGTAAGGAATGGTTGAGAAACAATCACAATTTTCGCAAGTCTGATACTCGAAACCAGTAACTACTGTGGCCTAGGGGAAAAATACACATACCTTTGTAATTGGACGAGTTTCTACTTTCAGATGCAACAGGAAATAATCGAGTTCTTCAATCCGTTCGCGAGATATGGGATTTTGAAGTTAAGGAATGCTTGAGAAACCATCAAAATTTTCGCAAGTCTGATACTCGAAACCAATAACTGGAATGGCCTAGGGGAAAAGAACACACACCATTGTAATGGGGCGAGTTTCTACTTTCAGATGCAACAGGAATTCCTCGAGTTCGTCAATCCGTTCGCGAGATATGGGAGTTTGAAAATAAGGAATGGTTGAGAGACCATCACAATTTTCGCATGTCGGATACTCGAAACCAATAACAAGAATGGCCTAGGGGAAAAATTCACACAACATTGTAATCGGTCGAGTTTCTACTTTCAGATGCAACAGAAAATAATCGAGTTCTTCAATCCGTTCGCGAGATATGGGATTTTGAAGTTAAGGAATGCTTGAGAAACCATCAAAATTTTCGCAAGTGTGATACTTGAAACCAATAACTGGAATGGCGTAGGGGAAAAGTACACACACCATTGTAATCGGTCGACTTTCTACTTTCAGATGCAATAGGAAATAATCGAGTTCGTCATTCCGTTCGCGAGATATGGGTGTTTGAAGGTAAGGAATGGTTGAGGAACAACCACAATTTTCGCAAGTCTGATACTCGAAACGAATAACTACAAAGGCCTAGGGGAAAAACACACATATCTTTGTAATCGGGCGAGTTTCTACTTTCAGATGCAACAGGAATTTCTCGAGTATGTCAATCCGTTCGCGAGATATGGGAGTTTCAAGTTAAGGAATGGTTGAGAAGCCATCAAAATTTTCGCAATTCTGAGGCTAGAAACGAATAACTGGAATGACCTAGGGGAAAAGTACACACACCATTGTAATCGGTCGAGTTTCGGCTTTCAGATGCAACAGGAAATAATCGAGTTCTTCAATCCGTTCGCGAGATATGGGAGTTTGAAAATAAGGAATGGTTGAGAGACCATCACAATTTTCGCAAGTCTGGTACTCGAAACCAATAACTGGAATGACCTGGGGGAAAAGTACACACCCCATTGTAATCGGTCGACTTTCTACTTTCAGATTCAACAGGAAATAATCGAGTTCGTCATTCCGTTCGAGAGATATGGGTGTTTGAAAGTAAGGAATGGTTGAGAAACCATCAAAATTTTCGCCGGTCTGATACTCGAAACCAATAACTGGAATGACCTGGGGGAAAAGTACACACACCATTGTAATGGGTCGACTTTCTACTTTCAGATGCAACAGGAAATAATCGAGTTCGTCATTCCGTTCGCGAGATATGGGTGTTTGAAGGTAAGGAATGGTTGTGAAACAATCACAATTTTCGCAAGTCTGATACTCGAAACCAATAACTGGAATGGCCTAGGGGAAAAGTACACACACCATTGTAATCGGTCGAGGTTCTACTTTCAGATGCAACAGGGAATAATCGAGTTCTTCAATCCGTTCGCGAGATATGGGATTTTGAAGTTAAGGAATGCTTGAGAAACAATCAAAATTTTCGCAAGTCTGATACTCGAAACCAATAACTGGAATGGCCTAGGGGAAAAGTACACACACCATTGTAATGGGGCGAGTTTCTACTTTCAGATGCAACAGGAATTCCTCGAGTTCGTCAATCCGTTCGCGAGATATGGGAGTTTGAAAATAAGGAATGGTTGAGAGACCATCACAATTTTCGCATGTCGGATACTCGAAACCAATAACAAGAATGGCCTAGGGGAAAAGTTCACACAACATTGTAATCGGTCGAGTTTCTACTTTCAGATGCAACAGAAAATAATCGAGTTCTTCAATCCGTTCGCGAGATATGGGATTTTGAAGTTAAGGAATGCTTGAGAAACCATCAAAATTTTCGCAAGTGTGATACTTGAAACCAATAACTGGAATGGCGTAGGGGAAAAGTACACACACCATTGTAATCGGTCGACTTTCTACTTTCAGATGCAATAGGAAATAATCGAGTTCGTCATTCCGTTCGCGAGATATGGGTGTTTGAAGGTAAGGAATGGTTGAGGAACAACCACAATTTTCGCAAGTCTGATACTCGAAACGAATAACTACAAAGGCCTAGGGGAAAAACACACATATCTTTGTAATCGGGCGAGTTTCTACTTTCAGATGCAACAGGAATTTCTCGAGTATGTCAATCCGTTCGCGAGATATGGGAGTTTCAAGTTAAGGAATGGTTGAGAAGCCATCAAAATTTTCGCAATTCTGAGGCTAGAAACGAATAACTGGAATGACCTAGGGGAAAAGTACACACACCATTGTAATCGGTCGAGTTTCGGCTTTCAGATGCAACAGGAAATAATCGAGTTCTTCAATCCGTTCGCGAGATATGGGAGTTTGAAAATAAGGAATGGTTGAGAGACCATCACAATTTTCGCCGGTCTGATACTCGAAACCAATAACTGGAATGACCTGGGGGAAAAGTACACACACCATTGTAATGGGTCGACTTTCTACTTTCAGATGCAACAGGAAATAATCGAGTTCGTCATTCCGTTCGCGAGATATGGGTGTTTGAAGGTAAGGAATGGTTGTGAAACAATCACAATTTTCGCAAGTCTGATACTCGAAACCAATAACTGGAATGGCCTAGGGGAAAAGTACACACACCATTGTAATCGGTCGAGGTTCTACTTTCAGATGCAACAGGGAATAATCGAGTTCTTCAATCCGTTCGCGAGATATGGGATTTTGAAGTTAAGGAATGCTTGAGAAACAATCAAAATTTTCGCAAGTCTGATACTCGAAACCAATAACTGGAATGGCCTAGGGGAAAAGTACACACACCATTGTAATGGGTCGACTTTCTACTTTCAGATGCAACAGGAAATAATCGAGTTCGTCATTCCGTTCGCGAGATATGGGTGTTTGAAGGTAAGGAATGGTTGTGAAACAATCACAATTTTCGCAAGTCTGATACTCGAAACCAATAACTGGAATGGCCTAGGGGAAAAGTACACACACCATTGTAATCGGTCGAGGTTCTACTTTCAGATTCAACAGGAAATAATCGAGTTCGTCATTCCGTTCGAGAGATATGGGTGTTTGAAAGTAAGGAATGGTTGAGAAACCACCAAAATTTTCGCCGGTCTGATACTCGAAACCAATAACTGGAATGACCTGGGGGAAAAGTACACACACCATTGTAATGGGTCGACTTTCTACTTTCAGATGCAACAGGAAATAATCGAGTTCGTCATTCCGTTCGCGAGATATGGGTGTTTGAAGGTAAGGAATGGTTGTGAAACAATCACAATTTTCGCAAGTCTGATGCTCGAAACCAATAACTACAATGACCTAAGGGAAAAATACACATAGCATTGTAATCGGGAGAGTTTCTATTTTCAGATGCAACAGAAATTTTTCGGATTCGTCAATCCGTTCGCGAAATATGGGAGCTTGGAGTTAAGGAATGGTTGAGAAACCATCAAAATTTTCGCAATTCTGATGCTAGAAACGAATAACTGGAATGACGTGGGGGAAAAGTACACACACCATTGTAATCGGTCGACTTTCTACTTTCAGATGCAACAGGAAATAATCGAGTTCGTCATTCCGTTCGCGAGATATGGGTGCTTGAAGGTAAGGAATGGTTGAGAAACCATCAAAATTTTCGCAAGTCTGATACTCGAAACCAATAGCAAGAATGGCCTAGGGGAAAAGTACACACACCATTGTAATCGGTCGAGTTTCTACTTTCAGATGCAACAGGAAATAATCGAGTTCTTCAATCCGTTCGCGAGATATGGGATTTTGAAGTTAAGGAATGCTTGAGAAACCATCAAAATTTCCGCAAGTCTGATACTCGAAACCAATAACTGGAATGGCCTAGGGGAAAAGTACACACACCATTGTAATGGGGCGAGTTTCTACTTTCAGATGCAACCGGAATTCCTCGAGTTCGTCAATCCGTTCGCGAGATATGGGAGTTTGAAAATAAGGAATGGTTGAGAGACCATCAGAATTTTCGCATGTCTGATACTTGAAACCAATAACTACTATGGCCTAGGGGAAAAATACACATATCGTTGTAATCGGGCGAGTTTCTACTTTCAGGTGCAACAGGAATTTCTCGAGTATGTCAATCCGTTCGCGAGATATGGGAGTTTGAAGTTAAGGAACGGTTGAGAAACCATCAAAATTTTCGCAAGTCTGATACTCCAAACCAATAACTGGAATGACCTAGGGGAAAAGTGCCCACACCATTGTAATCGGTCGAGTTTCTACTTTCAGATGCAACAGGAAATAATCGAGTTCGTCAATCCGTTCCCGAGATATGGTAGCTTGAATTTAAGGAATGGTTGAGAAACCATCAAAATTTTCGCAGGTCTGATACTCGAAACCAATAATTGAAACGGCCCACGGGAAAAGTACACACACCATAGTAATCGGGCGGGTTTCAACATTCAGATGCAACAGGAATTTCTCGAGTTCGTCGATACGTTCGCGAGATATGTGAGTTTGAAGTTAAGGAATGGTTGAGAAACCATCAAAATTTTCGCAAGTCTGATGCTAGAAACGAAAAACTGGAATGGCCTAGGGGAAAAGTACACAAACCAATGTAATCGGGCGAGTTTCTACTTTCAGATGCAACAGGAATTTCTCGAGTTCGCCAATCCGTTCGCGAAGTATGGGAGTTTGAAATTAAGGAACGGTTGAGAAACCATCAAAATTTTCGCAAGTCTGATACTCGAAACCAACAACTACTATGGCCTAGGGCACAAATACACATACCGTTGTAATCGGACGAGTTTCTGGTTTCAGATGCAGCAGGAATTTCTCGAGTTCGTCAATCCGTTCGCGAGATATGGGAGTTTGAAGTTAAGGAATGGTTGAGAAACCATCAAAATTTTCGCAAGTCTGATACTCGAAACCAATAACTACAAAGGCTTAGGGGAAAAATACACATACCGTTGTAATCGGGAGAGTTTCTTCTTCCAGATGCAACAGGAATATCTCGTGTTCACAATCCGTTCGCGAGATATGGGAGTTTGAACTTAAGGAATGGTTGAGAAACCATCAACATTTTCGCAAGTCTGATACTCGAAACCAATAACTACTATGGCCTAGGGGAAAAATACACATACCTATGTAAACGGGCGACTTTCTACTTTCAGATGCAGGAGGAATATCTCGAGTTCATCAATCCGTTCGCGAGATATGGGAGTTTGAAGATAAGGAATGGTTGAGAAGCCATCAAAATTTTGGCAATTCCGATGCTAGAAACGAATAACTGGAATGACCTAGGGGAAAAGTGCACACACCATTGTAATCGGTCGAGTTTCCACTTTCGGATGCGACAGGAAATAATCGAGTTCGTCAATCCGTTCCCGTGATATGGGAGTTTGATGTTAAGGAATGCTTGAGAAACCATCAAAATTTACGCAAGTCTGATACTCGAAACCAATAACTGGAATGGCCTAGGGGATAAGTACACACACCATTGTAATCGGGCGAGTTTCTACTTTCAGATGCAACAGGAATTTCTCGAGTTCGTCATTCCGTTCGCGAGATATGGTAGCTTGAATTTAAGGAACGGTTAAGAAACCATCACAATTTTCGCAAGTCTGATACTCGAAACCAATAACTACTATGGCCTAGTGGAGAAATACACAAACCAATGTAATCGGACGAGTTTCTACTTTCAGATGCAACAGGAATTTCTCTAGTTCGCCAATCCGTTCGCGAAGTATGGGAGTTTGAAATTAAGGAACGGTTGAGAAACCATCAAAATTTTCGCAAGTCTGATACTCGAAACCAACAACTACTATGGCCCAGGGCAAAAATACACATACCGTTGTAATCGGACGAGTTTCTGGTTTCAGATGCAACAGGAATTTCTCGAGTTCGTCAATCCATTCGCGAGATATGGGAGTTTGAAGTTAAGGAATGGTTGAGAAACCATCAAAATTTTCGCAAGTCTGATACTCGAAACCAATAACTACAACGGCTTATGGGAAAAATACACATACCGTTGTAAACGTGCGACTTTCTCCTTTCAGATGCAGCAGGAATTTCTCGAGTTCGTCAATCCGTTCGCGAGATATGGGAGTTTGAAGTTAAGGAATGGTTGAGAAACCATCAAAATTATGGCAATTCCGATGCTAGAAACGAATAACTGGAATGACCTAGGGGAAAAGTGCACACACCATTGTAATCGTTCGAGTTTCTACTTTCAGATGCAACAGGAAATAATCGAGTCCGTCAATCCGTTCCCGAGATATGGGAGTTTGAAATTAAGGAACGGTTGAGAAACCATCAAAATTTTCGCAAGTCTGATACTCGAAACCTATAACTACTGTGGCCTAGGGCAAAAATACACATACCATAGTAATCGAGCGAGTTTCTGCTTTCAGATGCAAGAAGAACTTCTCGAGTTCGTCAATCCGTTCGCGAGATATGGGAGTTTGAAGGTAAGGAATGGTTGAGAAACAATCACAATTTTCGCAAGTCTGATACTCGAAACCAATAACTGGAATGGCCTAGGGGAAAAGTACACACACCATTGTAATCGGACGTGTTTCTACTTTAAGGTGCAACAGGAAATAATCGAGTTCGCCAATCCGTTCGCGAGATATGGGAGTTTGAAATTAATGAACGGTTGAGAAACCATCAAAATTTTCGCAAGTCTGATACTCGAAACCAATAACTGGATAGGCCTAGGGGCAAAATACACATACCCTTGTAATCGGGAGAGTTTCTACTTTCAGATGCAACAGAAATTTTTCGGATTCGGCAATCCGTTCGAGAGATATGTGAGTTTGAAGTTAAGGAATGCTTGAGAAACCATCAAAATTTGCGCAAGTCTGATACGCAAAACCAATGACTACAAAGGCCTAGGGGAGAAATACACATACCTTTGTAATCGGGCGAGTTTTTACTTTCAGATGCAACAGGAATTTCTTGAGTTCGTCAATCCGTTCGCGAGATATGGCAGTTTGAAGTTAAGGAAAGGTTGAGAAACCATCAAAATTTTCGCAAGTCTGATACTCGAAACCAATAACTACAATAGCCTAGGGGAAAAATACACATACCGTTGTAATCGGGAGAGTTTCTACTTTCAGATGCAACAGAAATTTTTCGGGTTCGGCAATCTGTTCGCGAGATATGTGAGTTCGAAGTTAAGGAATGGTTAGGAAACCATCAAAATTTTTGCAAGTCTGATACTCGAAACCAACAACTACAAAGGCTTAGGGGAAAAATACACATACCGTTGTAATCGGGAGAGTTTCTACTGTCAGATGCAACAGAAATTTTTCGGATTCGTCAGTGCGTTCGCGAAATATCGGAGTTTGGAGTTAAGAGATGGTTGAGAAACCATCAAAATTTTCGCAATTCTGATGCTAGAAACGAAAAACTGGAATGGCCTAGGGGAAAAGTACACAAACCAATGTAATCGGACGAGTTTCTACTTTCAGATGCAACAGGAATTTCTCTAGTTCGCCAATCCGTTCGCGAAGTATGGGAGTTTGAAATTAAGGAACGGTTGAGAAACCATCAAAATTTTCGCAAGTCTGATACTCGAAACCAACAACTACTATGGCCCAGGGCAAAAATACACATACCGTTGTAATCGGACGAGTTTCTGGTTTCAGATGCAACAGGAATTTCTCGAGTTCGTCAATCCATTCGCGAGATATGGGAGTTTGAAGTTAAGGAATGGTTGAGAAACCATCAAAATTTTCGCAAGTCTGATACTCGAAACCAATAACTACAAAGGCTTAGGGAAAAATACACATATCGTTGTAATCGGGAGAGTTTCTTCTTCCAGATGCAACCGGAATATCTCGTGTTCACAATCCGTTCGCGAGATATGGGAGTTTGAAGTTAAGGAATGGTTGAGAAACCATCACAATTTTCGCAAGTCTGATACTCGAAACCAATAACTACTATGGCCTAGGGGAGAAATACACATACCTAGGTAAACGGGCGACTTTCTACTTTCAGATGCAACAGGAATTTTTCGAGTCCGTCAATCCGTTCGCGAGATATGGGAGTTTGAAGTTAAGGAATGGTTGAGAAACCATCAAAATTTTCGCAAGTCTGATACTCGAAACCAATAACTACAACGGCTTATGGGAAAAATACACATACCGTTGTAAACGGGCGACTTTCTACTTTCAGATGCAGCAGGAATTTCTCGTGTTCGTCAATTCGTTCGCCAGATATGGGAGTTTGAAGATAAGAAATGGTTGAGAAACCATCACAATTTTCGCATGTCTGGTACGCGAAACCAATAACTAATATGGCCTAGGGGAAAAATACACATACCTATGTAAACGGGCGACTTTCTTCTTTCAGATGCAGCAGGAATTTCTCGAGTTCGTCAATCCGTTCGCGAGATATGGGAGTTTGAAGTTAAGGAATGGTTGAGAAACCATCAAAATTTTGGCAATTCCGATGCTAGAAACGAATAACTGGAATGACCTAGGGGAAAAGTGCACACACCACTGTAATCGTTCGAGTTTCTACTTTCAGATGCAACAGGAAATAATCGAGTTCGTCAATCCGTTCCCGAGATATGGGAGTTTGATGTTAAGGAATGCTTGAGAAACCATCAAAATTTTCGCAAGTCTGATACTCGAAACCAATAACTACTATGGCCTAGGGCAAAAATACACATACCGTTGTAATCGGAAGAGTCTCTGCTTTCAGATGCAACAGGAATTTCTCGTGTTCGTCAATCCGTTCGCGAGATATGGGAGTTTGAAATTAAGGAACGGTTGAGAAACCATCAAAATTTTCGCAAGTCTGATACTCGAAACCAATAACTACAAAGGCTGAGGGGAAAAAAAAAATACCGTTGTAATCGGGAGAGTTTCTTCTTCCAGATGCAACCGGAATATCTCGTGTTCGTCAATTCGTTCGCGAGATATGGGAGTTTGAAGTTAAGAAATGGTTGAGAAACCATCAAAATTTTCGCAATTCAGATGCTAGAAACGAATAACTGAAATGACCTAGGGGAAAAGTACACACACCATTGTAATCGGTCGACTTTCTACTTTCAGATGCAACAGGAAATAATCGAGTTCGTCATTCCGTTCGCGAGATATGGGTGTTTGAAGGTAAGGAATGGTTGAGAAACAATCACAATTTTCGCAAGTCTGATACTCGAAACGAATAACTGGAATCACCTAGGGGAAAAGTACATACACCATTGTAATCGGTCGAGTTTCGGCTTTCAGATGCAACAGGAAATAATCGAGTTCTTCAATCCGTTCGCGACATATGGGAGTTTGAAGTTAAGGAATGCTTGAGAAACCATCAAAATTTTCGAAAGTATGATACTCGAAACCAATAACTGGAATGGCCTAGGGGAAAAGTACAAACACCATTGTAATGGGGCGAGTTTCTACTTTCAGATGCAACAGGAATTCCTCTAGTTCGTCAATCCGTTCGCGAGATATGGGAGTTTTAAAATAAGGAATGGTTGAGACACCATCACAATTTTCGAAAGTCTGATGTTCGAAACCAATAACTACAATGACCTAAGGGAAAAATACACATAGCGTTGTAATCGGGAGAGTTTCTATTTTCAGATGCAACAGAAATTTTTCGGATTCGTCAATCCGTTCGCGAAATATGGGAGCTTGGAGTTAAGGAATGGTTGAGAAACCATCAAAATTTTCGCAAGTCTGATACTCGAAACCAATAACTGGAATGGCCTAGGGGAAAAGTACACACACCATTGTAATCGGTCGACTTTCTACTTTCAGATGCAATAGGAAATAATCGAGTTCGTCATTCCGTTCGCGAGATATGGGTGTTTGAAGGTAAGGAATGGTTGAGAAACAATCACAATTTTCGCAAGTGTGATACTCGAAACCAATAACTGGAATGGCCTAGGGGAAAAGTACACACACCATTGTAATCGGTCGACTTTCTACTTTCAGATGCAATAGGAAATAACCGAGTTCGTCATTCCGTTCGCGAGATATGGGTGTTTGAAGGTAAGGAATGGTTGAGAAACAATCACAATTTTCGCAAGTCTGATACTCGAAACCAATAACTGGAATGGCCTAGGGGAAATGTACACACACCATTGTAATCGGTCGAGGTTCTACTTTCAGATGCAACAGGGAATAATCGAGTTCTTCAATCCGTTCGCGAGATATGGGATTTTGAAGTTAAGGAATGCTTGAGAAACAATCAAAATTTTCGCAAGTCTGATACTCGAAACCAATAACTGGAATGGCCTAGGGGAAAAGTACACACACCATTGTAATGGGGCGAGTTTCTACTTTCAGATGCAACAGGAATTCCTCGAGTTCGTCAATCCGTTCGCGAGATATGGGAGTTTGAAAATAAGGAATGGTTGAGAGACCATCACAATTTTCGCATGTCTGATACTCGAAACCAATAACTACTATGGCCTAGGGGAAAAATACACATATCGTTGTAATCGGGCGAGTTTCTGCTTTCAGATGCAACAGGAAATAATCGAGTTCTTCAATCCGTTCGCGACATATGGGAGTTTGAAGTTAAGGAATGCTTGAGAAACCATCAAAATTTTCGAAAGTCTGATACTCGAAACCAATAACTGGAATGGCCTAGGGGAAAAGTACACACACCATTGTAATGGGGCGAGTTTCTACTTTCAGATGCAACAGGAATTCCTCTAGTTCGTCAATCCGTTCGCGAGATATGGGAGTTTTAAAATAAGGAATGGTTGAGACACCATCACAATTTTCGCAAGTCTGATGTTCGAAACCAATAACTACAATGACCTAAGGGAAAAATACACATAGCGTTGTAATCGGGCGAGTTTCTACTTTCAGATGCAACAGGAATTTCTCGAGTTCGTCTATCCGTTCGCGAGATATGGGAGTTTGAAAATAAGGAATGGTTGAGAGACCATCACAATTTTCGCATGTCTGATACTCGAAACCAATAACTGGAATGGCCTAGGGGAAAAGTACACACACCATTGTAATCGGTCGACTTTCTACTTTCAGATGCAATAGGAAATAATCGAGTTCGTCATTCCGTTCGCGAGATATGGGTGTTTGAAGGTAAGGAATGGTTGAGAAACAATCACAATTTTCGCAAGTGTGATACTCGAAACCAATAACTGGAATGGCCTAGGGGAAAAGTACACACACCATTGTAATCGGTCGAGTTTCTGCTTTCAGATGCAACAGGAAATAATCGAGTTCTTCAATCCGTTCGCGACATATGGGAGTTTGAAGTTAAGGAATGCTTGAGAAACCATCAAAATTTTCGAAAGTCTGATACTCGAAACCAATAACTGGAATGGCCTAGGGGAAAAGTACACACACCATTGTAATGGGGCGAGTTTCTACTTTCAGATGCAACAGGAATTCCTCTAGTTCGTCAATCCGTTCGCGAGATATGGGAGTTTTAAAATAAGGAATGGTTGAGACACCATCACAATTTTCGCAAGTCTGATGTTCGAAACCAATAACTACAATGACCTAAGGGAAAAATACACATAGCGTTGTAATCGGGAGAGTTTCTATTTTCAGATGCAACAGAAATTTTTCGGATTCGTCAATCCGTTCGCGAAATATGGGAGCTTGGAGTTAAGGAATGGTTGAGAAACCATCAAAATTTTCGCAAGTCTGATACTCGAAACCAATAACTGGAATGGCCTAGGGGAAAAGTACACACACCATTGTAATCGGTCGACTTTCTACTTTCAGATGCAATAGGAAATAATCGAGTTCGTCATTCCGTTCGCGAGATATGGGTGTTTGAAGGTAAGGAATGGTTGAGAAACAATCACAATTTTCGCAAGTGTGATACTCGAAACCAATAACTGGAATGGCCTAGGGGAAAAGTACACACACCATTGTAATCGGTCGACTTTCTACTTTCAGATGCAATGGGAAATAACCGAGTTCGTCATTCCGTTCGCGAGATATGGGTGTTTGAAGGTAAGGAATGGTTGAGAAACAATCACAATTTTCGCAATTCTGATACTCGAAACCAATAACAAGAATGGCCTAGGGGAAAAGTACACACACCATTGTAATGGGGCGAGTTTCTACTTTCAGATGCAACAGGAATTCCTCGAGTTCGTCTATCCGTTCGCGAGATATGGGATTTTGAAGTTAAGGAATGCTTGAGAAACCATCAAAATTTTCGCAAGTCTGATACTCGAAACCAATAACTGGAATGGCCTAGGGGAAAAGTACACACACCATTGTAATGGGGCGAGTTTCTACTTTCAGATGCAACAGGAATTCCTAGAGTTCGTCAATCCGTTCGCGAGATATGGGAGTTTGAAGTTAAGGAATGGTTGAGAAGCCATCAAAATTTTCGCAATTCTGATGCTAGAAACGAATACCTGGAATGACCTAGGGGAAAAGTACCCACACCATTGTAATCGGTCGAGTTTCTTCTTTCAGATGCAACAGGAAATGATCGAGTTCTTCAATCCGTTCGCGAGATATGGTAGTTTGAAGTTACGGAATGGTTGAGAAAACATCAAAATTTTCGCAAGTCTGATACTCGAAACCAATAACTGGAATGACCTAGGGGAAAAGCACACACCATTGTAATCGGTTGAGTTTCGGCTTTCAGATGCAACAGGAAATAATCGAGTTCGTAATTCCGTTCGCGAGATATGGGTGTTTGAAGGTAAGGAATGGTTGAGAAACAACCACAATTTTCGCAAGTCTGATACTCGAAACGAATAACTACAAAGGCCTAGGGGAAAAATACACATATCTTTGTAATCGGGCGAGTTTCTACTTTCAGATGCAACAGGAAATAATCGAGTTCTTCAATCCGTTTGCGAGATATGGGAGTTTGAAGTTAAGGAATGCTTGAGAGACCATCACAATTTTCGCATGTCTTATACTCGAAACCAATAACTACTATGGCCTAGGGGAAAAATACACATACCGTTGTAATCGGGCGAGTTTCCACTTCCAGATGCAACCGGAAGTTCTCGAGTTCGCCAATCCGTGCGCGAGATTTGGGAGTTTGAAGTTAAGGAATGGTTGAGAAACCATCAAAATTTTCGCAAGTCTGATACTCGAAACCAATAACTTCTATTTCGTAGGGCAATTATACACATAGCTATGTAGTCGGGCGAGTTTCTGCTTTCATATGCAACAGGAATTTCTCGAGTTCGTCAATCCGTTCGCGAGATATGGAAGTTCGAAATTAAGGAATGGTTGAGAAACCATCAAAATTTTCGCAATTCTGATACTCGAAACCAATAACTACTATGGCCTAGAGCAAAAATACACATACCATTGTAATCGGGCGAGTTTCTGCTTTCAGATGCAACAGGAATTTCTCGAGTTCGTCAATCCGTTCGCATGTATGGGAGTTTGAAGTTATGGAATGGTTGAGAAACCATCAAAATTTTCGCAATTCTGATACCCGAAACCAATAACTACTATGGCCTAGAGCAAAAATACACATACCATTGTAATCGGGCGAGTTTCTGCTTTCAGATGCAACAGGAATTTCTCGAGTTCGTCAATCCGTTCGCATATATGGGAGTTTGAAGTTATGGAATGGTTGAGAAACCATCAAAATTTTCGCAAGTCTGATACTCGAAACCAATAACTACAATGACCTGTGGGAAAAATACACAGACCGTTCTAATCGGGCGAGTAACTGCTTTCAGATGGAACAGGAATTTCTCGTGTTCGTCAGTCTGTTCGGGAGATATGGGTGTTTGGAGTTAAGGAATGTTTGAGAAACCATAAAAATTTGCCCTGGTCTGACACTCGAAACCTATAACTGGAATGGCATAGGGGAAAAGTACACACACCATTGTAATCGGGCGAGTTTCTACTTTCAGATGCAACAGGAATTTCTCGAGTTCGTCATTCCGTTCGAGAGATATGGGAGTGTGAAGTTAAGGAATGGTTGAGAAACCATCAAAATTTTCGCAAGTCTGATACTAGAAACCAATAACTACAATGACCTAGGGGAAAAATACACAGACCGTTGTAATCGGGCGAGTATCTGCTTTCAGATGCAACAGGAACTTCTCGAGATCGTCAATCCGTTCGCGAGATACGGGAGTGTGAAGTTAAGGAATGGTTGAAAACCATCAAAATTTTCGCAAGTCTGATACTCGAAACCAATAACTGGAATGGCCTAGGGGAAAAGTACGCACACCATTGTAATCGGGCGAGTTTCTTCTTTCAGATGCAACAGGAATATCTCGAGTTCGTTAATCCGTTCGCGAGATATGGGAGTTTGGAGTTAAGAGACGGTTGAGAAACCATCAAAATTTTCGCAATTCTGATGCTAGAAACGATTAACTGGAATGGCCTAGGGGAAAATAACACATACGGTTGCAATCGGGCGAGTTTCTACTTTCAGATGGAACAGGAATTTCTCGAGTTCGTCAAACCGTTCGCGAGATATGGGAGTTAGAATTTAAGGAATGGTTGAGAAACCATCAAAATTTTCGCAAGTCTGATACTCGAAACCAATAACTACTATGACCTAGGGCAAAAATACACATACCATTGTAATCGGGCGAGTTTCTGCTTTCAGATGCAGCAGGAATTTCTCGAGTTCGTCAATCCGTTCGAGAGATATGGGAGTGTGAAGTTAAGGAATGGTTGAGAAACCATCAAAGTTTTCGCAAGTCTGATACTCGAAACCAATAACTACAAAGGCCTAGGGGAAAAATTCACATAGCTTTGTAATGGGGCGAGTTTCTACATTCAGATGCCACAGGAATTTCTGGAGTTCGCCAATCCGTTCGCGAGGTATGGGAGTTTGAAGTTAAGGAATCGTTGAGAAACCATCAAAATTTTCGCAAGTCTGATACTCGAAACCAATAACTGGAATGGCCTAGGGGAAAAATACACATACCATTGCAATCGGGCGAGTTTCTACTTTCAGATGCAACAGGAATTTCTCGAGTTCGTCAATCCGTTCGCGAGATAATACAGTTTGAAGTTAAGGAATGATTGAGAAACCATTAAACTATTCGCTGGTCTGATACTCGAAACCAATAACTACAAAGGCCTAGGGGAAAAATTCACATAGCTTTGTAATGGGGCGAGTTTCTACATTCAGATGCCACAGGAATTTCTGGAGTTCGCCAATCCGTTCGCGAGGTATGGGAGTTTGAAGTTAAGGAATCGTTGAGAAACCATCAAAATTTTCGCAAGTCTGATACTCGAAACCAATAACTGGAATGGCCTAGGGGAAAAATACACATACCATTGCAATCGGGCGAGTTTCTACTTTCAGATGCAACAGGAATTTCTCGAGTTCGTCATTCCGTTCGCGAGTTATGGGAGTTTGAAGTTACGGAATATTTGAGAAACCATCAAAATTTTCCCTGGTCTGATACTCGAAACCAATAACTGGAATGGCCTAGGGGAAAAGTACACACACTATTGTAATCGGGTGAGTTTCTACTTTCAGATGCAACAGGAATTTCTCGATTTCGTCATTCCGTTCGCGAGATATGGGAGTTTGAATTTATGGATTGGTTGAGAAACCATCAAAATTTTCGCAAGTCTGATACTAGAAACCAATACCTACTATTGCCTAGGGCAAAAATAAAGATACCTTTGTGATCGGGCGAGTTTCTGCTTTCAGATGCAACAGGAATTTCTCGAGTTCGTCAATCCGTTCGCGAGATATGGGAGTTAGAATTTAAGGAATGGTTGAGAAACCATCAAAATTTTCGCAAGTCTGATACTCGAAACCAATAACCACAATGGCCTAGGTGAAAAATACACATACCGTTGTAATCGGGCGACTTTCTGCTTTCAGATGCAGCAGGAATTTCTCGAGTTCGTCAATCCGTTCGAGAGATATGGGAGTGTGAAGTTAAGGAATGGTTGAGAAACCATCAAAGTTTTCGCAAGTCTGATACTCGAAACCAATAACTACTATGACCTAGGGCAAAAATACACATACCATTGTAATCGGGCGAGTTTCTGCTTTCAGATGCAACAGGAATTTCTCGAGTTCGTCAATCCGTTCGCGAGATATGGGGGTTTGGAGTTGAGAGACGGTTGAGAAACCATCAAAATTTTCGGAATTCTGATAGTCGAAACCAATAACAGGAATGGCCTAGGGGAAAAGTACACACACCGTTGTAATCTGGCGAGTTTCTATTTTCAGATGCAACAGGAATTTCTCCAGTTCGTCAATCCGTTCGCGAAATGTGGGAGTTTGAAGTTAAGAGACGGTTGAGAAACCATCAAAATTTTCGCAATTCTGATGCTAGAAACGCATAACTGGAATGGCACAGGGGAAAAGAACACATTCCTTTGTAATCGGGAGAGTTTCTACATTCAGATGCAACAGGAATTTCTGGAGTTCGCCAATCCGTTCGCGAGGTATGGGAGTTTGAAGTTAAGGAATCGTTGAGAAACCATCAAAATTTTCGCAAGTCTGATACTCGAAACCAATAACTATAAAGGCATAGGGGAAAAATTCACATAGCTTTGTAATGGGGCGAGTTTCTACATTCAGATGCCACAGGAATTTCTGGAGTTCGCCAATCCGTTCGCGAGGTATGGGAGTTTGAAGTTAAGGAATCTTTGAGAAACCATCAAAATTTTCGCAAGTCTGATATTCGAGACCAATGACTACTATGGCCTAGGGCAAAAATACGCTTACCGTTGTAATCGGGCGAGTTTCTGCTTTCAGATGCAATAGGAAATTCTAGAGTTTGTCAATCCGTTCGAGAGATGTGGGAGTTTGAAGTTAAGGAATGGTTGAGAAACCATCAAAATTTTCGCAAGTCTGATACTCGAAACCAATAACTGGAATGGCCTAGGGGAGAAATACACATACCATTGCAATCGGGCGAGTTTCTACTTTCAGATGCAACAGGAATTTCTCGAGTTCGTCAATCCGTTCGCGAGATATGGGAGTTTGAAGTTAAGGAGTGGTTGAGAAACCATCAAAATTTTCGCAATTCTGATGCTAGAAACGAAAAACTGGAATGGCCTAGGGGAAAAGCATACACACCATAGTAATCGGGCGAGCTTCTACTTTCAGAAGCAACAGGAATTTCTCGAGTTCGTCAATCCGTTCGCATGTATGGGAGTTTGAAGTTAAGGAATGGTTGAGAAACCATCAAAATTTTCGCAAGTCTGATATTCGAAACCAATAACTACAATGACCTATGGGAAAAATACACAGACCGTTCTAATCGGGCGAGTAACTGCTTTCAGATGCAACAGGAACTTCTCGCGATCGTCAATCCGTTCGCTAGATATGGGAGTGTGAAGTTAAGGAATGGTTGAGAAACCATCAAAATTTTCGCAAGTCTGATACTAGAAACCAATAACTACTATTGCCTAGGGCTAAAATACACATACCGTTGTGATCGGGCGAGTTTCTGCTTTCAGATGCAACGGGAATTTCTCGAGGTCGTCAATCCGTTCGCGAGATATGGTAGTTTGAAGTTACGGAATGGTTGACAAAACATCAAAATTTTCGCAAGTCTGATACTCGAAACCAATGACTGGAATGGCCCAGGGGAAAAGTACACTCACCATTGTAATCGGGCGAGTTTCTGCTTTCAGATGCAACAGGAATTTCTCGAGTTCGTCAATCCGATCGCGAGATATGGGAGTTTGGAGTTAAGAGACGGTTGAGTAACCATCAAAATTTTCGCAATTCTGATGCTAGAAACGAATAACTGGAATGGCCTAGGGGAAAAGAACACATACCGTTGCAATCGGGCGAGTTTCTACTTTCAGATTCAACAGGAATTTCTCGAGTTCGTCAATCCGTTCGCGAGATATGGGAGTTTGGAGTTAAGAGACGGTTGAGAAACCATCAAAATTTTCGCAATTCTGATGCTAGAAACGCATAACTGGAGTTGTATAGGGGAAAAGAACACATACCTTTGTAATCGGGAGAGTTTCTACTTTCAGATGCAACAGAAATTTCTCGAGTTCGTCAATCCGTTCACGAGATATGGGAGTTTGAAGTTAAGGAATCGTTGAGAAACCATAAAAATTTTCGCAAGTCTGATACTCGAAACCAATAACTACAAAGGCCTAGGGGAAAAATTCACCTAGCTTTGTAATCGGGCGAGTTTCTACTTTCAGATGCAACAGGAATTTCTCGAGTGCGTCAATCCGCTCGCGAGATATGGGAGTTTGAAGTTAAGGAATGGTTGAGAAACCATCAAAATTTTCGCAAGTCTGATATTCGAGACCAATGACTACTATGGCCTAGGGCAAAAATACACATACAGTTGTAATCGGGCGAGTTCCTGCTTTCAGATGCAATAGGAAATTCAGGAGTTTGTCAATCCGTTCGAGAGATATGGGAGTTTGAAGTTAAGGAATGGTTGAGAAACCATCAAAATTTTCGCAAGTCTGATACTCGAAACCAATAACTGGAATGGCCAAGGGGAAAAATACACATACCATTGCAATCGGGCTAGTTTCTACTTTCAGATGCAACAGGAATTTCTCGAGTTCGTCAATCCGTTCGCGAGATAATACAGTTTGAAGTTAAGGAATGATTGAGAAACCATCAAAATATTCGCTGGTTTGATACTCGAAACCAATAACTGGAATGGCCTAGGGGAAAAGTACACACACTATTGTAATCGGGTGAGTTTCTACTTTCAGATGCAACAGGAATTTCTCGAGTTCGTCATTCCGTTCGCGAGATATGGGAGTTTGAAGTTACGGAATGTTTGAGAAACCATCAAAATTTTCCCTGGTCTGATACTCGAAACCTATAACTGGAATGCCCTACGGGAAAAGTACACAAACCTTTGTAATCGAGCGAGTTTCTACTTTCCGATGCAACAGGAATTTCTCGAGTTCGTCAATCCGTTCGCGAGATATGGTAGTTTGAAATTAAGGAATGGTTGAAAAACCAGCAAAATTTTCGCAATTCTGTTACTCGAAACCAATAACTACAATGACCTAGGGGAAAAATACACAGACCGTTGTAATCGGGCGAGTATCTGCTTTCAGATGCAACAGGAACTTCTCGAGATCGTCAATCCGTTCGCGAGATATGGGAGTGTGAAGTTAAGGAATGGATGAAAACCATCAAAATTTTCGCAAGTCTGATACTCGAAACCAATAACTACTATGGCATAGGGCAAAAATACACATACCATTGTAATCGGGCGAGTTACTGCTGTCAGATGCAACAGGAATTTCTTGAGTTCGTCAATCCGTTCGCGAGATATGGTAGTTTGAAATTAAGGAAATGTTGAGAAACCATCAAAATTTTCGCAATTCTGATACTCGAAACCAATAACTGGAATGGCCTAGGGGAAAAGAACACACACCATTGTAATCGGGCGAGTTTCTACTTTCAGATGCAACAGGAATTCCTCGAGTTCGTCAATCCGTCCGCGAGATATGGGAGATTGAAGTTAAGGAATGGTTGAGAAACCATCAAAATTTTCGCAAGTTTGATACTCGAAACCAATAACTGGAATGGCCTAGGGGAAAAGTACGCACACCATTGTAATCGGGCTAGTATCTGCTTTCAGATGAAACAGGAACTTCTCGAGATCGTCAATCCGTTCGCGAGATATGGGAGTGTGAAGTTAAGGAATGGTTGAGAGTCCATCAAAATTTTCGCAAATCTGATACTCGAAACCAATAACTACAATGGCCTAGGGGAAAAATGCACATACCGTTCTATTCGGGAGAGTTTCTGCTTTCAGACGCAACAGAAATTTTTCGAATTCGTCAATCCGTTCGCGAAATATCGAAGTTTGGAGTTAAGAGATGGTTAAGAAACCACCAAAATTTTCGCAATTCTGATACTCTAAACCAATAACTGGAATGGCCTAGGCGAAAAGTACACACACCATTGTAATCGGGCGAGTTTCTGCTTTCAGATGCAACAGGAATTTCTAGAGTTCGTCAATCCGTTCGCGAGATATGGGAGTTTGAAGTTAAGGTATGGTTGAGAAACCATCAAAATTTCGCAAGTCTGATACTCGAAACCAATAACTACTATGGCCTAGGGCAAAAATACAGACACCGTTGTAATAGGGCGATTTTCTGCTGTCAGATGCAACAGGAATTTCGCGAGCTCGTCAATCCGATCGCGAGATATGGGAGTTTGAATTTAAGAGATGGTTGAAAAACCATCAAAATTTTCGCAATTCTGATGCTAGAAACCAATAACTGGAATGGCCGAGGCGAAAAGTACACACACCATTGTAATCGGTCGAGTTTCTACTTTCAGATGCAACAGGAATTTCTCGACTTCGTCTATCCGTTCGCGAGATATGGGAGTTTGAAGTTAAGGAACGGTTGAGAAACCATCAAAATTTTCGCAATTCTGGTACTCGCAACCAATAACTGGAATGGCCTAGGGGAAAAGTACACACACCATTGTAATGGGGCGAGTTTCTACTTTCAGATGCAACAGGAATTAATCGAGTTCGTCAATCCGTTCGCGAGATATGGGAGTTTGAAGTTAAGGAATGGTTGAGAATCCATCAAAATTTTCGCAAGTCTGATACTCGAAACCAATAACTACAATGGCCTAGGGGAAAAATGCACATACCGTTCTATTCGGGAGAGTTTCTGCTTTCAGACGCAACAGAAATTTTTCGAATTCGTCAATCCGTTCGCGAAATATCGGAGTTTGGAGTTAAGAGATGGTTGAGAAACCATCAAAATTTTCGCAATTCTAATACTCGAAACCAATAACTGGAATGGCCTAGGGGAAAAATGCACATACCGTTCTATTCGGGAGAGTTTCTGCTTTCAGACGCAACAGAAATTTTTCGAATTCGTCAATCCGTTCGCGAAATTTGGGAGTTTGAAGTTAAGTGATGGTTGAAAAACCATCAAAATTTTCGCAATTCTGATGCTAGAAACCAATAACTGGAATGGCCGAGGCGAAGAGTACACACACCATTGTAATCGGTCGAGTTTCTACTTTCAGATGCAACAGGAATTTCTCGAGTTCGTCAATCCGTTCGCGAGATATGGGAGTTTGAAGTTAAGGTATGGTTGAGAAACCATCAAAATTTCGCAAGTCTCATACTCGAAACCAATAACTACTATGGCCTAGGGCAAAAATACACATACCGTTGTAATCGGGAGAGTTTCTACTTTCAGATGCAACAGAAACTTCTCGATTTCCTCAGTCCGTTCGCGAGATATAGGAGTTTGAAGTGGAGGAATGGTTGAGAAACCATCAAAATTTTCGCAAGTCTGATACAAGAAACCAATAACTACTATGGCCTAGGACAACAATACACATACCGTTGTAATCGGGCGAGTTTCTACTTTCAGACGCAACAGGAAGTTCTCGAGTTCGTCAATCCGTTCGCGAGATATGGGAGTTTGAAGTTAAGGAATGGTTGAGAAACCATCAAAATTTTCGCAATTCTGGTACTCGAAACCAATAACTGGAATGGCCTAGGCGAAAAGTACACACACCATTGTATTGGGGCGAGTTTCTACTTTCAGATGCAACAGGAATTTCTCGAGTTCGTTAATCCGTTCGCGAGATATGGGAGTTTGAAGTTAAGGAATGTTTGAGAAACCATCAAAATTTTCGTAAGTCTGATACTCGAAACAAATAACTACAATGGCCTAGGGGAAAAATACACATACCGTTGTAATTGGGAGAGCTTCTGCTTTCAGACGCAACAGAAATTTGTCGGATTCGTCAATCCGTTCGCGAAATATCGGATTTTGGAGTTAAGAGATGGTTGAGCAACCATCAAAATTTTCGCTGGTCAGATACTCGAAATCAATAACTACAATGGCCTAGGGGAAAAGTACACACACCATTGTAATCGGGCGAGTTTCTGCTTTCAGACGCAACAGGAATTTCTCGAGTTCGTCAATCCGTTCGCGAGATATGGGAGTTTGAAGTTAAGGAACGGTTGAGAAACCATCAAAATTTTCGCAATTCTGGTACTCGAAACCAATAACTGGAATGGCCTAGGGGAAAAGGACATACACCATTGTAATCGGGCGAGTTTCTGCTTTCAGATGCAACAGGAATTTCTCGAGTTCGTCAATCCGTTCGCGAGATATGGGAGTTTGAAGTTAAGGAATGGTTGAGAAACCATCAAAATTTTCGCAAGTCTGATACTAGAAAGCAATAACTGGCATGGCCTCGGGGAAAAGTACACACACCATTGTAATCGGTCGAGTTTCTGCTTTCAGATGCGTCTGGAATTTCTCAAGTTCGTCAATCCGTTCGCGAAATATCGGAGTTTGGAGTTAAGAGATGGTTGAGAAACCATCAAAATTTTCGCAAGTCTGATACTCGAAACCAATAACTATAATGGCTTAGGGGAAAAATACACATACCATTGTAATCGGGCGAGTTTCAACTTTCAGATGCAACAGGAATTTCTGAAGTTCGTCAATCCGTTCGCGAGATATGGGAGAATATTTATAATATCTATTATAAATCATTTGATCTATAGTTAAATTTGACACTAATACTCTAAATACATATTTAGTATATTTTTTAATCTCTTTAGCCTCCAGAAGAATTTTATTTATACTATTTACTATATATAATAATTTACACAGAATTGGAAATAAATCTAATTATTTATTTATAATAATAATTTTTTTTTCACTTATCTTAAAAATTGGGATGTACTCTTTAAATGTTCGATTCATTTCTTTAATTTATTCATTAAATTGAATTAATCTATTCTTTATAATAACTTTAATAAAATTAATCCCTATAATTATTATAGAACTCCTATTAAAATTTAATAATGAAATTTATTTTATTTGCCTAATTAATGTAATTATTGCCCCTATCATTTGCTTAAATAAAAAATCAATCAAAATAATTATAGGGTATTCATCTGTTATACAAACATCTATTATAGTTATGTTATTAATAATTAACAAAGATACATTTTTAACATATTTCATTTTATATTCAATAATTTCTTCAAATTTAATTTTTATATTTAAAATAATAAAGATTAATTCTTCTTCCTAATTTAATATATTAACCTCTAATAAAAGAAAAATTATTTTATACTCAATAATTATTATGTACACAAATTTCCCACGTATAGCTCTCTTTATACTGAAATGAATCGTCCTAGAAACATTAATAAATTCAAGAATAAAATTTATACTTTTAATAATTGTATATCTTTTTATAAGATTAATTACATCATGAAATTATTTAAATATATCCTTCTTATATTTTTTCCCTTCAATTGAATAAAATATATATAATTAAATTAACCTTAATTTTCTAAACTATTATCTATTTATAACTTTTTTAATATTTATATTTATATTTATGATCTACTGGTTATATTAATTTTTAGCATAATTAATATATGTATTCAACAAATCACAAAAATATTGGGATATTATATTTCATATCAGCTATATGATCTGGTATAATTGATTCTTCTTTAAGGATACTAATTCGAATAGAATTAAATAGGCCAGGAACTTGAATTAATATCGACCAAATTTATAACTCAATTGTAACATCACATGCTTTTGTAATAATTTTTTTTATAGTTTTACCATTTATAATCGGAGGATTCGGAAACTGAATAATTCCCTTAATAATTGGATCCCCTGATACAGCATTTCCCCGAATAAATAATATAAGATTGTGACTAATCCCCCCTTCATTATTACTTTTAATTCTTACAACACTATTATTCCCAGGCTCGGGAACTGGATGAACAATCTACCCTCCTTTGTCATCAAATCTTTATCACCCATCTTCATCTATAGACTTAACAATTATTTCTTTGCATATTGCAAGTATCTCTTCAATTATGGTATCAATTAATTTTATTGTTACAATTCTTAAAATAAAAAATAATGCTTTAAAATTCGATCAAATATCCTTATTTGCTTGGTCAGTATTAATTACTACAATTTTGCTTCTTCTCTCACTACCTGTATTAGCCGGAGCTATTACTATGTTATTAACAGACCGAAATTTAAATACTTCCTTCTTTGATCCTACTGGGGGAGGGGACCCAATTTTATTTCAACATTTATTTTGATTTTTTGAGCATCCTGAAGTCTATATTTTAATTTTACCCGGGTTTGGATTAATCTCCCATATCATTTTCAATGAAAGAGGGAAAAAGGAAACTTTTGGGAACCTAGGGATAGTTTATGCAATACTCGGAATTGGATTTCTAGGATTTAATGTGTGAGCACATCACATATTCACAGTAGGCTTAGATGTAGACACACGAGCTTATTTCACTTCGGCAACTATAATCATTGCAATTCCCACAGGAATCAAAGTATTTAGATGACTAGCTACGTACAACGGGTCAAAACTTATTATTAATCCTTCTATTATTTGATAATTTGGCTTTATTTTTTTATTTACAATAGGAGGATTAACAGGAATTATATTATCAAACTCATATATTGATATTATACTACATGATTCATACTGTGTTGTCTCTCATTTCCACTATGTACTGTCAATAGGAGCAGTATTTTCTATTATTGCTTCATTAATTCATTGATTCCCTTTATTCACAGGATTTACCCTAAATCAATTTTATCTTAAAACTCAATTTTATATAATATTTATTGGGGTAAATATAACTTTTTTCCTTCAGCATTTTTTAGGAATGATAGGAATACCTCGACGTTATTCAGATTACCCGGATTCCTACTACTGTGAAAATTTATTATCATCTATTGGCTCAATAATTTCATTCAAAAGAATAATTTTACTCTTGTTTATTATATTGGAGAGATTTATAACTAAACGTCTAGCTATATTTAAATTTAATCAATCATCACTAGAATGACCCCAAAACTTTTCCCCAAAAGACCACTCATTCCTCTCTATTCCTCTAATTATTAAAAACAAATCTTAATATGGCAGATTAGTGCATGAATTTAAGATTCATTTATAAAATTTAATATTTTTATTAAAAATGTCCCATTGAAAAATAATTAATTTCCAAGACCCCAATTCGCCATATGCCGATAATTTAAATCTTTTTCACAACTTCACAATAATTATAATAATTATAATCTCTTCATTAACTCTAATAATTATATTAGATATTTTTACTAATAAATTTATCAATCGATTTTTACTTAAAAATCATCATATTGAAATTGTATGAACTTTACTCCCAATAATAATTTTAGGAGTAATTGCACTTCCTTCTTTAAAAACCCTATATTTTATTGATGAACTATGAATACCCGTATACTTAACAATCAAATCAATTGGGCACCAATGATATTGATCCTATGAATACCCAGAATTTAATAATTTAAATTTTGACTCCTATATAGATAAAGATTTAAATAATATTTACATTTTTCGTCTCCTAGACGTAGATAATCGAATAATTATTCCATCTAATACACTAATTCGAATATTAACAACATCAAACGACGTAATTCACTCTTGAACTGTTCCGTCTTTAGGCTTAAAAATAGACTCAGTACCAGGGCGAATTAACCAAATAAATTTAATTACTAATCGACCTGGAGTATTTTTCGGACAATGTTCTGAAATCTGCGGAGCTAATCACAGATTTATGCCAATTGTTGTGGAAAGAACTAATTATTCAAACTTTATTAATTGAATTAACAACCAAAATTAAATTTTAACCTACTCATAATATTTAATTAAATCAAATCATTAGATGTCTGACAAAAGAATTGATTTTTTAAACCAAATTATAGTAATAAATTACTTCACTTTTCATTTTAAAACTTTAAGAATCATCTCTTTACATCGAAGCTCGATCAAAATTAATTTCTATAAGTTCTTAATCATTTGTAATGCATCAATAAGATGAACATTGTTCGATTAATATTGGGAACATGCATGAATGTTAGTAAAACTCGCGGAAATGAATAAACATTCACCGAAACTATTCGCCTTCGCAGATTTTGCAATATCTTGATGTTTATTTATCATAATTATTAACAATTGTCGTAGTACCATAGTTTAAATAATTATTAACAATGCCCTAGTATAAATAAAGGCTTAAAATATCATTTCATCGAAATATTCATTGCTCGCGATGGAATTTTTCGTTGAGATCAAACTGACATTCTCAAGGTTACACGTATCGATGACCGATTCACAAGCGTCCATCGCTATGATTGTTGCATCTAGAAAAGCGATTAATTGAATTTCAGCGCTTTTAAATAAAAAATGCAACTACTACGCGTATTGTGTAAATTATAAGAATTAAGCAAATGTTAAATTGATGTATTTAACAAACAATTGTTACTTTCCCTGCTATAAAACTTTACGAAACACGTTTTACTTTGAATCTCGATCCAAATTAATTTCTATGAGGTACTTAATAATTTTCAATGCATAAATAGGATGCACATTGTTCGATTAAAATTGGGAACATACATAAATGTTAGTAACAATGGCGGAAATGAACAAACATTCACCGAAACCGTTCGCCTTCGCAGATTTCGCAATATCTTGACGTTTATTTATCATAATAATTAACAACCGTCGTTGGACCGTAGATTAAACAATTTTTCACAATGTTCCGGTATAAATAATGGCTATAAAGCCATCAATTTCTTGAAGTATTTGTTTAGATCGAACAAATACAATCGAAGAAACCGTGCGATAAAATAAATGAATATTTCGCTACATATCGGAATTATAGTTTGTATGTATGCAAATATATTCTGAACCCGCAATTACAAATCCCTGTAACGTGGTAATTACATGGGTTGCCATCTATTGGAGAAAGGGTTAAACTACACTTAAGGGGTGAAAACACCTGGCGGAGAAACGCTCAAGTTTGTCGAGGAATTGTTGTAATTTCTACAAATAGATGGCGCGACAAGTACAATTTACCGACATTAGAGATAAGTATTTCCATTTGTATGATATTCCCTACCGTGCGATATAATAAATAAATACTTTTGTACAAACTTTTGTATGTTTCATCTTTCGAATAAATGTAAAATTAAACCTTCCACGGTAAATTTTATTCTTGAATTTATTAATGTTTCTAGGACGATTTATTTCAGTATAAAGAGTGCTATATGTGGGAAATTTGTGTACATAATAATTATTGAGTATAAAATAACTTTTCTTCTATTAGACGTTAATATATTAAATAAGGAAGAAGAGTTAATCTTTATTATCTTAAATATAAAAATTAAAATTAAATAAATTATTGAATATAAAATGAAATATGTTAAAAATGTATTATTGTTAATTATTAATAAAATAACTATAATAGATGTTTGTATAACAGATGAATATCCTATAATTATTATGATTGATTTTTTTGTATAAGCAAATGATAGGGGCAATAATTACATTAATTAGGCAAATAAAATAAATTTCATTATTAAATTTTGATATGAGTTCTATAATAATTATAGGGATTAATTTGATTAAAGTTACTATAAAGAATAGATTAATTCAATTTAAAGAATAAATAAAAGAAATGAATCGAACATTTAAAGAGTACATCCCAATTTTTAAGATAAGGGAAAAAAAAATAATTATTATAAATAAATAATTAGATTTATTTCCGATTGTGTGTAAATTATTATATATAGAAAATAGTATAAATAAAATTCTTCTGGAGGCTAAAGAGATTAAAAAATATATTAAATATGTATTTAGAGTATTAGTGTCTAATTTAAATACAGATCAAACGATTTATAGTAGAAATTATAAATATTATAATCATATAATCGAAACGGAGAAACGGAGAAACGGAGAAACGATGAAATGAAGGAAGAAACGGAGAAACGAAGAAAGAAACGGAGAAATGAAGAAAGAAACGAAGAAACGAAGAAAGAAACGAAGAAACAAAGAATGAAACGGAGAAACGAAGAAAGAAACGGAGAAACGAAGATAGAAACTGAGAAACGAAGAAAGAAACGTAGACTCGGAGAAAGAAACGGAGAAACGAACAAAGAAACGGAGAAACGAAGAAAGAAACGGAGAAAGAAGAAAGAAACGGAGAAACGAAGAAAGAAACGGAGAAACGAAGAAAGAAACGGAGAAACGAAGAAACAAACGGAGTAACGAAGAAAGAAACGGAGAAACGAAGAAAGAAACCGAGAAACGAAGAAAGAAACGGAGAATCGGAGAAATAAATGGAGAAACGAAGAAATAGACCAAGAAACGAAGAAACAAACTGAGAAACGAAGAATGAAACGGAGAAACGAAGAAAGAAACGGAGAAACGAACAAGGAAACGGAGAAACGAAGAAATAAATGGAGAAACGCAGAAATAAACGGAGAAACGAAGAAACAAACGGAGAAACGAACAAAGAAACGGAGAAACGAACAAAGAAATGGAGAAACGAACAAAGAAACGGAGAAACGAACAAAGAAACGGAGGAACGAAGGAAGAAACGGAGAAACGAAGAAAGAAACGGAGAAACGAAGAAAGAAACGGAGAAACGTAGAAAGAACCGGAGTAACGAAGAAAGAAGCGGAGAAACGGGGAAATAAATGGAGAAACGAAGAAAGAAACGGAGAAACGAAGAAAGAAACGGAGAAACGAAGAAAGAAACGAAGAAACGGAGAAATAAATGGAGAAACGAAGAAATAAACGTAGAAACGAAGAAAGAAACGGAGAAACGAGGAAAGAAACGGAGAAACGAAGAAAGAACCGGAGTAACGAACAAAGAAACGGAGAAACGGAGAAATAAATGGAGACGTGAAGAAATAAATGGAGAAACGAAGAAATAAATGGAGAAACGAAGAAAGAAATGGAGAAACGAAGAGAGAAACGGAGAAACGAAGGAAGAAACGGAGAAACGAAGAAAGAAACGAAGAAACGAAGAAAGAAACGGAGAAACGAAGAAAGAAACGGAGAATCGGAGAAATAAATGGAGACACGAAGAAATAAACCGAGAAACGGAGAAAGAAATGGAGAAACGATCAACGAAACGGAAAAACGAACAAAGAAACGGAGAAACGAAGAAAGAAACGGAGAAACGAGGAGAGAAACGGAGAAACGAAGGAAGAAACGGAGAAACGAAGAAAGAAACGAAGAGACGAAGAAAGAAACGGAGAATCGGAGAAATAAATGGAGACACGAAGAAATAAACCGAGAAACGGCGAAAGAAACGGAGAATCGGAGAAATAAATGGTGGAACGAAGAAGTAAACCGAGAAACGGAGAAAGAAACGGAGAAATGACCAATGAAACGCAGAAACGAACAAAGAAACGGAGAAACGGAGAAGCAAATGGAGAAACGAAGAAATAAATGGAGAAACGAAGGAAGAAACGGAGAAACGAAGAAAGAAACCGAGAAACGAAGAAAGAAACGAAGAAACGGAGAAATAAATGGAGAAACGAAGAAATAAACGTAGAAACAAAGAAAGAAACGGAGAAACGAGGAAAGAAACGGAGAATCGGAGAAATAAATGGAGAAACGAAGGAATAAACCGACAAACGGAGAAATGGAGAAACGATGAAACGAAGGAAGAAACGGAGCAACGAAGAAAGAAACGTAGAAAGAAACACAGAATCGGGGAAATAAATGGAGAAACGAAGAAATAAACCGAGAATCGGAGAAAGAACCGGAGTAACGAAGAAAGAAACGAAGAAACGAAGAAAGAAACGGAGTAACGATGAAAGAAACGAAGAAACGAAGAAAGAAACGGAGAATCGGAGAAATAAATGGAGAAACGAAGAAAGAAACGGAGAAACGAAGAAAGAAACGGAGAAACGAAGAAAGAAACGCAGTAACGATGAAAGAAACGAAGAAACGAAGAAAGAAACGGAGAATCGGAGAAATAAATGGAGAAACGAAGGAATAAATCGAGAAACGGAGAAACGGAGAAACGATGAAACGAAGGAAGAAACTTAGCAACGAAGAAAGAAACGTAGAAAGAAACACAGAATCGGAGAAATAAATGGAGACACGAAGAAATAAACCGAGAAACGGAGAAACGATCAACGAAACGGAGAAACGAACACAGAAACGGAGAAACGAAGAAAGAAACGGAGAAACGAAGAGAGAAGCGGAGAAACGAAGGAAGAAACGGAGAAACGAAGAAAGAAACGAAGAAACGAAGAAAGAAACGGATAATCGGAGAAATAAATGGAGACACGAAGAAATAAACCGAGAAACGGAGAAAGAAACGGAGAAACGATCAACGAAACGGAGAAACGAACAACGAAACGGAGAAACGACGAAAGAAACGGAGAAACGGAGAAAGAAACGGAGAAACGAAGAGAGAAGCGAAGAAACGAAGGAAGAAACGGAGTAACGAAGAAAGAAACGAAGAAACGAAGAAAGAAACGGAGAATCGGAGAAATAAATGGTGGAACGAAGAAGTAAACCGAGAAACGGAGAAAGAAACGGAGAAATGACCAATGAAACGCAGAAACGAACAAAGAAACGGAGAAACGAAGAAATAAACGGAGAAACGAAGAAAGAAACGGTGAAACGAAGAAATAAACGGAGAATCGAAGAAAGAAACGGAGAAACGAACAAAGAAACGGAGAAACGAAGAAAGAAACGGAGAAATGAAGAAAGAAACGGAGAAATGAAGAAAAAAACGAAGAAACGAAGAAAGAAACGGAGAAACGGAGAAACGAAGAAAGAAACGGAGAAACGAAGAAATAAACGGAGAAACGAAGAAAGAAACGGAGATACGAAGAAAGAAATGGAGAAACGGACAAAGAAACGGAGAAACGAAGAAAGAAACGGAGAAACGAAGAAAGAAAGGGAGAAACGAAGAAAGAAACGGAGAAACGAACAAAGAAACAGAGAAACGAAGAAAGTAACGGAGAACCGAAAAAAGAAGCGAAGAAACGAAGAAAGAAACGGAGAAACGAAGTAAGAAGCGGAGAAATGAAGAAAAAAACGAAGAAACGAAGAAAGAAACGGAGAAACGGAGAAATAAACGGAAAAACGAAGAAAGAAACGGAGAAACGAAGAAATAAACGGAGAAACGAAGAAAGAAACGGAGATACGAAGAAAGAATAGGAGAAACGAACAAAGAAACGGAGAAACGAAGAAAGAAACGGAGAAACGAAGAAAGAAACGAAGAAACGAACAAAGAAACGGAGAAACGAACAAAGAAACGGAGAAACGGAGAAATAAATGAAGAAACCACGAAATATACGGAGAAACGAAGAAAGAAACGGAGAAACGAAGAAAGAAACGTAGAAACGAACAAAGAAACGGAGAAACGAACAAAGAAACGGAGAAACGAACAAAGAAACGGAGAAACGAACAAAGAAACGGAGAAATAAATGGAGAAACCAAGATATATGCGGAGAAACGAAGAAATAAACGGAGAAACGAAGAAAGAAACGGAGAAACGAAGAAAGAAACGGAGAAACGAAGAAGGAAACGGAGAAACGAAGAAAGAAACGGAGAAACGAAGAATGAAACGGAGATACGAACAAAGAAATGGAGAAACGAACAAAGAAGCGGAGAAACGAAGGAAGAAACGGAGAAATAAATGGAGAAACGAAGAAATAAACGGAGAAACGAAGAAAGAAACGGAGAAACGAAGAAAGAAACGGAGAAACGTAGAAGGAAACGGAGAAACGAAGAAAGAAACGGAGAAACGAAGAAAGAAACGGAGAAACGAACAAAGAAAAGGAGAAACGAAGAAAGAAACGGAGAAACGAAGAAAGAAAGGGAGAAACGAAGAAAGAAACGGAGAAACGAACAAAGAAACAGAGAAACGAAGAAAGAAACGGAGAACCGAAAAAAGAAGCGAAGAAACGAAGAAAGAAACGGAGAAACGAAGTAAGAAGCGGAGAAATGAACAAAGAAACGGAGAAACGAAGAAAGAAACGGAGACAGAAACGGAGAAACGAACAAAGAAACGGAGACAGAAACGGAGAAACGAACAAAGAAACGGGGAAACGAAAAAAGAAACGGGGAAATAAATAGAGAAAAGAAGAAATAAATGGAGAAATGAACAAGGAAACGGAGAAACGGAGAAAGAAACGGAGAAACGAAGAAAGACACGAAGAAAGAAACGAAGAAACGAAGAAAGAAACGGAGAATCGGAGAAATAAATGGAGAAACGAAGGAATAAACCGAGAAGCGGAGAGAGAAACGCAGAAACGAACAAAGAAACGGAGAAACGAACAAAAGAAGCGGAGAAACGAAGGAAGAAACGGAGAAATAAATGGAGAAACGAAGAAATAAACGGAGAAAAGGAGAAAGAAACGGAGAAACGAAGAAAGAAACGGAGAAACGAAGAAGGAAACGGAGAAACGAAGAAAGAAACGGAGAAACGAAGAAAGAAACGGAGAAACGAAGAAAGAAACGGAGAAACGAAGAAAGAAACGAAGAAACGAACAAAGAAACGGAGAAACGAACAAAGAAACGGAGAAACGGAGAAATAAATGAAGAAACCAAGAAATATACGGAGAAACGAAGAAAGAAACGGAGAAACGAAGAAAGAAACGTAGAAACGAAGAAAGAAACGGAGAAACGAAGAATGAAACGGAGATACGAACAAAGAAATGGAGAAACGAACAAAGAAGCGGAGAAACGAAGGAAGAAACGGAGAAATAAATGGAGAAACGAAGAAATAAACGGAGAAACGAAGAAAGAAACGGAGAAACGAAGAAAGAAACGGAGAAACGTAGAAGGAAACGGAGAAACGAAGAAAGAAACGGAGAAACGAAGAAAGAAACGTAGAAACGAACAAAGAAACGGAGAAACGAACAAAGAAAAGGAGAAACGAAGAATGAAGCGGAGAAACGAAGAAAGAAAGGGAGAAACGAAGAAAGAAACGGAGAAACGAACAAAGAAACAGAGAAACGAAGAAAGAAACGGAGAACCGAAAAAAGAAGCGAAGAAACGAAGAAAGAAACGGAGAAACGAAGTAAGAAGCGGAGAAATGAACAAAGAAACGGAGAAACGAAGAAAGAAACGGAGAAACGAAGAAAGAAACGGAGACAGAAACGGAGAAACGAACAAAGAAACGAAGAAACGAAAAAAGAAACGGGGAAATAAATAGAGAAAAGAAGAAATAAATGGAGAAATGAACAAGGAAACGGAGAAACGGAGAAAGAAACGGAGAAACGAAGAAAGAAACGAAGAAAGAAACGAAGAAACGAAGAAAGAAACGAAGAAACGAAGAAAGAAACGGAGAATCGGAGAAATAAATGGAGAAACGAAGGAATAAACCGAGAAACGGAGAGAGAATCGCAGAAACGAACAAAGAAACGGAGAAACGAACAAAGAAGCGGAGAAACGAAGGAAGAAACGGAGAAATAAATGGAGAAACGAAGAAATAAACGGAGAAACGAAGAAAGAAACGGAGAAACGAAGAAAGAAACGGAGAAACGAAGAAGGAAACGGAGAAACGAAGAAAGAAACGGAGAAACGAAGAAAGAAACGGAGAAACGAAGAAAGAAAAGGAGAAACGAAGAAAGAAACGGAGAAACGAACAATGAAACGCAGAAACGAAGAATGAAACGGAGAAACGAAGAAAGAAACGGAGAAATAAATGGAGAAACGAAGAAATAGACCAAGAAACGGAGAAAGAAACGGAGAAACGAAGAAAGAATCGGAGTAACGATGAAAGAAACAAAGAAACGAAGAAAGAAACGGGGAAACGAAGAATGAAACGGAGAAACGAAGAAAGAAACGGAGAAACGAAGAAAGAAACGGAGAAATGAAGAAAGAAACGGAGAAATAATTGGAGAAACGAAGAAATAAACGGAGAAACGGGAAAAGAAACGGAGAAACGAACAAAGAAACGGAGAAACGAACAAAGAAACGGAGAAACGAAGAAAGAAACGGAGAAACGGAGAAATAAATGGAGAAACGAAGAAATAAACGGAGAAACGAAGAAAGAAACGGAGAAACGAAGAAAGAAACGGAGAAACGAAGAAAGAAAGGGAGAAACGAAGAAAGAAACGGAGAAACGAACAAAGAAACAGAGAAACGTACAAACAAACGGAGAAACGAAAAAAGAAACGGGGAAATAAATGGAGAAAAGACGAAATAAATGGAGAAATGAACAAGGAAACGGAGAAATTGAGAAAGAAACGGAGAGACGAAGAAAGAAACGAAGAAAGAAACGAGGGAACGAAGAAAGAAACGGAGAAATGAAGAAAGAAACGGAGAAACGAAGAAAGAAACGGAGAAACGAAGTAAGAAACGGAGAAATAATTGGAGAAACGAAGAAATAAACCGAGAAACGGGAAAGGAAACGGAGAAACGAACAAAGAAACGGAGAAACGAAGAAAGAAACGGAGAATCGAAGAAAGAAACGAAGAAACGAAGAAATAAACGGAGACACGAACAAAGAAATGGAGAAACGAACAAAGAAGCGGAGAAACGAAGAAAGAAACGGAGTAACGAAGAAAGAAACGAAATAACGAAGAAAGAAACGGAGAAATAAATGGAGAAACGAAGAAATAAACCGAGAAACGAAGAAAGAAACGGAGAAACGAAGAAAGAAACTGAGAAACGAAGAAAGAAACGGAGAATCGGAGTAATAAATGTAGAAACGAAGAAATAGACCGAGAAACGGAGAAAGAAACGGAGAAACGAACAAAGAAACGGAGAAACGAAGAAAGAAACGGAGAAACGAACAAAGAAACGGAAAAACGAAGAAAGAAACGGAGAAACGAAGAAAGAAACGGAGAAACGAAGAAGGAAACGAAGAAATAAATGGAGAAACGAACAAGGAAACGGACAAACGTGGAAAGGAACGGAGAAACGAAGAACGAAACCGAGAAACGTAGAAAGAAACGGAGATACGAACAAAGAAACGGGGAAACGAACAAAGAAACGGAGAAACGAAGAAAGAAACGGAGAAACGGAGAAAGAAATGGAGAAACGGAGAAATAAATGGAGAAACGAAGAAATAAACGGAGAAACGAAGAAAGAAATGGAGAAACGAAGAAAGAAACGCAGAAACGAAGAAAGAAACGGAGAAACGAAGAAAGAAACGGAGAAACGAAGAAAGAAACGGAGAATTGGGGAAATAAATGGAGAATCGAAGAAATAAACGGAGAAACGGAGAAATAAATGGAGAAACGAAGAAATAAACGGAAAAACGAAGAAAGAAACGGAGAAACGAGGAAAGAAACGGAGAAACGAAGAAAGAAACGGAGTAACGAAGGAAGAAACGGAGAAACGGAGAAAGGAACGGAGAAACGGAGAAATAAATGGAGAAACGAAGAAATAAACGTAGAAACGAAGAATGAAACGGAGAAACGAAGAAAGAAACGCAGAAACGAAGAAAGAAACGGAGAAACGAAGAAAGAAACGGAGTAACGAAGAAAGAAACGGAGAAACGAACAAAGAAAGGGAGAAACGAAGAAAGAAACGGAGAAACGAACAATGAAACGCAGAAACGAAGAATGGAACGGAGAAACGAAGAAAGAAACGGAGAAATAAATGGAGAAACGAAGATATAAACGGAGAAACGAAGAAAGAAACGGAGAAACGAAGAAAGAAACTGAGAAACGAAGAAAGAAACGGAGAATCGGAGAAATAAATGGAGAAACGAAGAAATAGACCGAGAAACGGAGAAAGAAACGGAGAAACGAAGAAAGAAACGGAGAAACGAAGAAAGAATCGGAGTAACGAAGAAAGAAACAAAGAAACGAAGAAAGAAACGGGGAAACGAAGAATGAAACAGAGACACGAAGAAAGAAACGGAGAAACGAAGAAAGAAACGGAGAAATGAAGAAAGAAACGGAGAAATAATTGGAGAAACGAAGAAATAAACGGAGAAACGGGAAAAGAAACGGAGAAACGAACAAAGAAACGGAGAAACGAAGAAAGAAACGGAGAAACGGAGAAATAAATGGAGAAACGAAGAAAGAAACGGAGAAACGAAGGAAGAAACTGAGAAACGAAGAAAGAAACGGAGAATCGGAGAAATAAATGGAGAAACGAAGAAATAGACCGAGAAACGAAGAAAGAAACGGAGAAACGAAGAAAGAAACGGAGAAACGAAGAAAGAAACTGAGAAACGAAGAAAGAAACGGAGAATCGGAGAAATAAATGGAGAAACGAAGAAATAGACGGAGAAACGAAGAAAGAAACGGAGAAACGAATAAAGAAACGGAGAAACGACGAAAGGAACGGAGAAAAAATTGGAGAAGCGAAGAAATAAACGGACAAACGTACAAGGAAACGCAGAAACGAAGAAAGAAACGGAGAAACGAAGAAAGAAACGGAGTAACGAAGAAAGAAACGGAGAAACGAACAAAGAAAGGGAGAAACGAAGAAAGAAACGGAGAAACGAACAATGAAACGCAGAAACGAAGAATGGAACGGAGAAACGAAGAAAGAAACGGAGAAATAAATGGAGAAACGAAGATATAAACGGAGAAACGAAGAAAGAAACGGAGAAACGAAGAAAGAAACTGAGAAACGAAGAAAGAAACGGAGAATCGGAGAAATAAATGGAGAAACGAAGAAATAGACCGAGAAACGGAGAAAGAAACGGAGAAACGAAGAAAGAAACGGAGAAACGAAGAAAGAATCGGAGTAACGAAGAAAGAAACAAAGAAACGAAGAAAGAAACGGGGAAACGAAGAATGAAACAGAGACACGAAGAAAGAAACGGAGAAACGAAGAAAGAAACGGAGAAATGAAGAAAGAAACGGAGAAATAATTGGAGAAACGAAGAAATAAACGGAGAAACGGGAAAAGAAACGGAGAAACGAACAAAGAAACGGAGAAACGAAGAAAGAAACGGAGAAACGGAGAAATAAATGGAGAAACGAAGAAAGAAACGGAGAAACGAAGGAAGAAACTGAGAAACGAAGAAAGAAACGGAGAATCGGAGAAATAAATGGAGAAACGAAGAAATAGACCGAGAAACGAAGAAAGAAACGGAGAAACGAAGAAAGAAACGGAGAAACGAAGAAAGAAACTGAGAAACGAAGAAAGAAACGGAGAATCGGAGAAATAAATGGAGAAACGAAGAAATAGACGGAGAAACGAAGAAAGAAACGGAGAAACGAATAAAGAAACGGAGAAACGACGAAAGGAACGGAGAAAAAATTGGAGAAGCGAAGAAATAAACGGACAAACGTACAAGGAAACGGAGAAACGAAGAAGGGAACGGAGAAACGAAGAAAGAAACGGAGAAACGAAGAAAGAAACTGAGAAACGAAGAAAGAAACGGGGAAACGAACAAAGAAACGGAGAAACGAAGGAAGTAACGGAGAATCGGAGAAATAAATGGAGAATCGAAAAAATAAACGGAGAAACGGAGAAATAAATGGAGAAACGAAGAAATAAACGGAGAAACTAAGAAAGAAACGGAAAAACGAAGAAAGAAACGGAGAAACGAAGAAAGAAACGGAGTAACGAAGAAAGAAGCGAAGAAACGAAGAAAGAAACGGAGAAATAAATGGAGAAACGAAGAAATAGACGGAGAAACGAAGAAAGAATCGGAGAAACGAATAAAGAAACGGAGAAACGACGAAAGGAACGGAGAAAAAATTGGAGAAGCGAAGAAATAAGCGGACAAACGAACAAGGAAACGGAGAAACGAAGAAGGAAACGGAGAAACGAAGAAAGAAACGGAGAAACGAAGAAAGAAACGGTGAAACGAACAAAGAAACGGAGAAACGAAGAAAGAAACGGAGAAACGAAGAAAGAAACGGAGAAACGAAGAAAGAAACGGAGAAATAAATGGAGAAACGAAGAAATAAACCGAGAAACGGAAAAAGAAACGGAGAAACGAACAAAGAAACGGAGAAACGAACATAGAAACGGAGAAACGAAGACAGAAACGGAGAAACGGAGAAATAATTGGAGAAACGAAGAAATAAATGGAGAAACGAAGAAATAGACGTAGAAACGAAGAAAGAAACGGAGAAACGAGGAAAGAAACGGAGAAACGAAGAAAGAAACGGAGTAACGAAGGAAGAAACGGAGAAACGGAGAAAGGAACGGAGAAACGGAGAAATAAATGGAGAAACGAAGAAATAAACGTAGAAACGAAGAATGAAACGGAGAAACGAAGAAAGAAACGCAGAAACGAAGAAAGAAACGGAGAAACGAAGAAAGAAACGGAGTAACGAAGAAAGAAACGGAGAAACGAACAAAGAAAGGGAGAAACGAAGAAAGAAACGGAGAAACGAACAATGAAACGCAGAAACGAAGAATGGAACGGAGAAACGAAGAAAGAAACGGAGAAATAAATGGAGAAACGAAGATATAAACGGAGAAACGAAGAAAGAAACGGAGAAACGAAGAAAGAAACTGAGAAACGAAGAAAGAAACGGAGAATCGGAGAAATAAATGGAGAAACGAAGAAATAGACCGAGAAACGGAGAAAGAAACGGAGAAACGAAGAAAGAAACGGAGAAACGAAGAAAGAATCGGAGTAACGAAGAAAGAAACAAAGAAACGAAGAAAGAAACGGGGAAACGAAGAATGAAACGGAGAAACGAAGAAAGAAACGGAGAAACGAAGAAAGAAACGGAGAAATGAAGAAAGAAACGGAGAAATAATTGGAGAAACGAAGAAATAAACGGAGAAACGGGAAAAGAAACGGAGAAACGAACAAAGAAACGGAGAAACGAAGAAAGAAACGGAGAAACGGAGAAATAAATGGAGAAACGAAGAAAGAAACGGAGAAACGAAGAAAGAAACGGAGTAACGAAGAAAGAAACGGAGAAACGAACAAAGAAAGGGAGAAACGAAGAAAGAAACGGAGAAACGAACAATGAAACGCAGAAACGAAGAATGAAACGGAGAAACGAAGAAAGAAACGGAGAAATAAATGGAGAAACGAAGATATAAACGGAGAAACGAAGAAAGAAACGGAGAAACGAAGAAAGAAACTGAGAAACGAAGAAAGAAACGGAGAATCGGAGAAATAAATGGAGAAACGAAGAAATAGACCGAGAAACGAAGAAAGAAACGGAGCAACGAAGAAAGAAACGGAGAAACGAAGAAAGAAAATGAGAAACGAAGAAAGAAACGGAGAATCGGAGAAATAAATGGAGAAACGAAGAAATAGACCGAGAAACGAAGAAAGAAACGGAGAAACGAAGAAAGAAACGGAGAAACGAAGAAAGAATCGGAGTAACGAAGAAAGAAACAAAGAAACGAAGAAAGAAACGGGGAAACGAAGAATGAAACGGAGAAACGAAGAAAGAAACGGAGAAACGAAGAAAGAAACGGAGAAATGAAGAAAGAAACGGAGAAATAATTGGAGAAACGAAGAAATAAACGGAGAAACGGGAAAAGAAACGGAGAAACGAACAAAGAAGCGGAGAAACGAAGAAAGAAACGGAGAAACGGAGAAATAAATGGAGAAACGAAGAAATAAACGGAGAAACGAAGAGAGAAACGGAGAAACGAAGAAAGAAACGGAGAAACGAAGAAAGAAAGGGAGAAACGAAGAAAGAAACGGAGAAACGAACAAAGAAACAGAGAAACGAAGAAAGAAACGGAGAAACGAAGAAAGAAAGGGAGAAACGTAGAAAGAAACGAAGAAACGAAGAAAGAAACGGAGAAACGAACAAAGAAAGGGAGAAACGAAGAAAGAAACGGAGAAACCAACAATGAAACGCAGAAACGAAGAATGAAACGGAGAAACGAAGAAAGAAACGGAGAAATAAATGGAGAAACGAAGATATAAACGGAGAAACGAAGAAAGAAACGGAGAAACGAAGAAAGAAACTGAGAAACGAAGAAAGAAACGGAGAATCGGAGAAATAAATGGAGAAACGAAGAAATAGACCGAGAAACGGAGAAAGAAACGGAGAAACGAAGAAAGAAACGGAGAAACGAAGAAAGAATCGGAGTAACGAAGAAAGAAACAAAGAAACGAAGAAAGAAACGGGGAAACGAAGAATGAAACGGAGAAACGAAGAAAGAAAGGGAGAAACGAAGAAAGAAACGGAGAAACGAACAAAGAAACAGAGAAACGAACAAAGAAACGGAGAAACGAAAAAAGAAACGGGGAAATAAATGGAGAAAAGAAGAAATAAATGGAGAAATGAACAAGGAAACGGAGAAACTGAGAAAGAAACGGAGAAACGAAGAAAGAAACGAAGAAAGAAACGAGGGAACGAAGAAGGAAACGGAGAAATGAAGAAAGAAACGGAGGAACGAAGAAAGAAACGGAGAAACGAAGTAAGAAACGGAGAAATAATTGGAGAAACGAAGAAATAAACCGAGAAACGGGAAAAGAAACGGAGAAACGAACAAAGAAACGGAGAAACGAAGAAAGAAACGGAGAATCGAAGAAAGAAACGAAGAAACGAAGAAATAAACGGAGACACGAACAAAGAAATGGAGAAACGAACAAAGAAGCGGAGAAACGAAGAAAGAAACGGAGGAACGGAGAAATAAATGGACAAACGAAGAAATAAACGGAGAAACGAAGAAAGAAACGGAGAAACGAATAAAGAAACGGAGAAACGACGAAAGGAACGGAGAAAAAATTGGAGAAGCGAAGAAATAAACGGACAAACGTACAAGGAAACGGAGAAACGAAGAAGGGAACGGAGAAACGAAGAAAGAAACGGAGAAACGAAGAAAGAAACTGAGAAACGAAGAAAGAAACGGGAAACGAACAAAGAAACGGAGAAACGAAGGAAGAAACGGAGAATCGGAGAAATAAATGGAGAATCGAAAAAATAAACGGAGAAACGGAGAAATAAATGGAGAAACGAAGAAATAAACGGAGAAACGAAGAAAGAAACGGAAAAACGAAGAAAGAAACGGAGAAACGAAGAAAGAAACGGAATAACGAAGAAAGAAGCGAAGAAACGAAGAAAGAAACGGAGAAATAAATGGAGAAACGAAGAAATAAACCGAGAAACGGAAAAAGAAACGGAGAAACGAACAAAGAAACGGAGAAACGAACATAGAAACGGAGAAACGAAGACAGAAACGGAGAAACGGAGAAATAAATGGAGAAACGAAGAAATAAATGGAGAAACGAAGAAATAGACGTAGAAACGAAGAAAGAAACGGAGAAACGAGGAAAGAAACGGAGAAACGAAGAAAGAAACGGAGTAACGAAGGAAGAAACGGAGAAACGGAGAAAGGAACGGAGAAACGGAGAAATAAATGGAGAAACGAAGAAATAAACGGAGAAACGAAGAAAGAAACGGAGAAACGAAGAAAGAAACGGAGAAACGGAGAAATAAATGGAGAAACGAAGAAATAAACGGACAAACGAACAAGGAAACGGAGAAACGAAGAAAGAAACGGAGAATCGGTGAAAGAAATGGAGAAACGAAGAAATAAACCGAGAAACGGAGAAAGAAACGGAGAAACGAACAAAGAAACGGAGAAACGAAGAAATAAACGGAGAAACGATCAAAGAAACGGAGAAACGAACAAAGAATCGGAGAAACGAAGAAAGAAACGCAAAAACGACGAAAGAATCGGAGAAACGAAGAAAGAAACGGAGAAACGAAGAAAGAAACGGAGAAATAAATGGAGAAACGAAGAAATAAACGGAGAAACGAAGAAGGAAACGGAGAAACGAAGAAAGAAACGGAGAAACGAAGATAGAAACGAAGAAACGAAGAAAGAAACAGTGAATCGGAGAAATAAATGGAGAATCGAAGAAATAAACAGAGAGACAGAGAAAGAAACGGAGAAACGAACAAAGAAACGGAGAAGCGAACAAAGAAACGGAGAAACGAACAAAGAAACGGAGTAACGTAGAATGAAACGGAGAACGGAGAAATAAATGGAGAAACGAAGAAATAAACGGAGAAACGAACGAAGAAACGGAGAAACGAAGAAAGAAACGGAGAAACGAAGAAAGAAACGGAGAAACGAAGAAAGAAACGGAGAAACGAAGAAAGAAACGGAGAAACGAAGAAAGAAATAGTGAATCGGAGAAATAAATGGAGAATCGAAGAAATAAACCGAGAGACAGAGAAAGAAACGGAGAAACGAACAAAGAAACGGAGAAGCGAACAAAGAAACGGAGAAACGAACAAAGAAACGGAGAAACGAAGTAAGAACCGGAGATACGAAGAAAGAAACGGAGAAACGAAGAAAGAAACGGAGAAACGATGAAAGAAACGGAGAAACGAAGAAAGAAACGGAGAAACGCAGAACTAAATGGAGAAACGAAGAAATAAACGGAGAAACGAAGAATGAAACGGAGAAACGAAGAAAGAAACGGAGAAACGAAGAAGGAAACGGAGAAACGAAGAAAGAGACGGTGACACGAACAAAGAAACGGAGAAACGAACAAAGAAACGGAGAAACGAAGAAAGAAACGAAGAAGCGAAGAAAGAAACGGAGAAACGAAGAAAGAAATGGAGAAACGAAGAAAGAAACGGAGGAACGAAGAAAGAAACGGAGAAACGAAGAAAGAAACGGAGAAACGACGAAAGAAACGGAGAAATAAATGGAGAAACAAAGAAATAAACGGAGAAACGTACAAGGAAACGGAGAAACGAAAAAAGAAACGGAGAAACGAAGAAAGAAACGGAGAAACAAAGAAAGAAACGGAGACGCGAACAAAGAAACGGAGAATCGAAGAAAGAAACGAAGAAACGAAGAAAGAAACGGAGAAATAAATGGAGAAACAAAGAAATAAACGGAGAAACGAACAAGGAAACGGAGAAACGAAGAAAGAAACGGAGAAACGAAGAAAGAAACGGAGAAACGAAGAAAGAAACGGAGAAACGAAGAAAGAAACGGAGAAACGAAGATAGAAACGAAGAAACGAAGAAAGAAACAGTGAATCGGAGAAATAAATGGAGAATCGAAGAAATAAACCGAGAGACAGAGAAAGAAACGGAGGAACGAACAAAGAAACGGAGAAGCGAACAAAGAAACGGAGAAACGAACAAAGAAACGGAGTAACGAAGAATGAAACGGAGAACGGAGAAATAACTGGAGAAACGAAGAAATAAACGGAGAAACGAACAAAGAAACGGAGAAACGAACAAAGAAACGGAGAAACGAAGAAAGAAACGGAGAAACGAAGAAAGAAACAGTGAATCGGAGAAATAAATGGAGAATCGAAGAAATAAACCGAGAGACAGAGAAAGAAACGGAGAAACGAACAAAGAAACGGAGAAGCGAACAAAGAAACGGAGAAACGAACAAAGAAACGGAGAAACGAAGTAAGAAACGGAGATACGAAGAAAGAAACGGAGAAACGAAGAAAGAAACGGAGAAACGATGAAAGAAACGGAGAAACGAAGAAAGAAACGGAGAAACGAAGAAAGAAATAGTGAATCGGAGAAATAAATGGAGAATCGAAGAAATAAACCGAGAGACAGAGAAAGAAACGGAGAAACGAACAAAGAAACGGAGAAGCGAACAAAGAAACGGAGAAACGAACAAAGAAACGGAGAAACGAAGTAAGAACCGGAGATACGAAGAAAGAAACGGAGAAACGAAGAAAGAAACGGAGAAACGATGAAAGAAACGGAGAAACGAAGAAAGAAACGGAGAAACGCAGAACTAAATGGAGAAACGAAGAAAGAAACGGAGAAATAAATGGAGAAACAAAGAAATAAACGGAGAAACGAACAAGGAAACGGAGAAACGAAGAAAGAAACGGAGAAACGAAGAAAGAAACGGAGAAACAAAGAAAGAAACGGAGAAACGAAGAAAGAAACGGAGAAACGAAGATAGAAACGAAGAAACGAAGAAAGAAACAGTGAATCGGAGAAATAAATGGAGAATCGAAGAAATAAACCGAGAGACAGAGAAAGAAACGGAGGAACGAACAAAGAAACGGAGAAGCGAACAAAGAAACGGAGAAACGAACAAAGAAACGGAGTAACGAAGAATGAAACGGAGAACGGAGAAATAAATGGAGAAACGAAGAAATAAACGGAGAAACGAACAAAGAAACGGAGAAACGAACAAAGAAACGGAGAAACGAAGAAAGAAACGGAGAAACGAAGAAAGAAACAGTGAATCGGAGAAATAAATGGAGAATCGAAGAAATAAACCTAGAGACAGAGAAAGAAACGGAGAAACGAACAAAGAAACGGAGAAGCGAACAAAGAAACGGAGAAAAGAACAAAGAAACGGAGAAACGAAGTAAGAAACGGAGAAACGAAGAAAGAAACGCAAAAACGACGAAAGAATCGGAGAAACGAAGAAAGAAACGGAGAAACGAAGAAAGAAACGGAGAAACGAAGAAAGAAACGGAGAAATAAATGGAGAAACGAAGAAATAAACGGAGAAACGAAGAAGGAAACGGAGAAACGAAGAAAGAAACGGAGAAACGAAGATAGAAACGAAGAAACGAAGAAAGAAACGGAGAAACGAAGAAAGAAACGGAGAAACGAAGAAGGAAACGGAGAAACGAAGAAAGAGACGGTGACACGAACAAAAAAACGGAGAAACGAACAAAGAAACGGAGAAACGAAGAAGCGAAGAAAGAAACGGAGAAACGAAGAAAGAAATGGAGAAACGAAGAAAGAAACGGAGGAACGAAGAAAGAAACGGAGAAACGAAGAAAGAAACGGAGAAACGACGAAAGAAACGGAGAAATAAATGGAGAAACAAAGAAATAAACGGAGAAACGTACAAGGAAACGGAGAAACGAAAAAAGAAACGGAGAAACGAAGAAAGAAACGGAGAAACAAAGAAAGAAACGGAGACGCGAACAAAGAAAGGGAGAAACGAAGAAAGAAACGGAGAAACGAACAATGAAACGCAGAAACGAAGAATGGAACGGAGAAACGAAGAAAGAAACGGAGAAATAAATGGAGAAACGAAGATATAAACGGAGAAACGAAGAAAGAAACGGAGAAACGAAGAAAGAAACTGAGAAACGAAGAAAGAAACGGAGAATCGGAGAAATAAATGGAGAAACGAAGAAATAGACCGAGAAACGGAGAAAGAAACGGAGAAACGAAGAAAGAAACGGAGAAACGAAGAAAGAATCGGAGTAACGAAGAAAGAAACAAAGAAACGAAGAAAGAAACGGGGAAACGAAGAATGAAACGGAGAAACGAAGAAAGAAACGGAGAAACGAAGAAAGAAACGGAGAAATGAAGAAAGAAACGGAGAAATAATTGGAGAAACGAAGAAATAAACGGAGAAACGGGAAAAGAAACGGAGAAACGAACAAAGAAACGGAGAAACGAAGAAAGAAACGGAGAAACGGAGAAATAAATGGAGAAACGAAGAAAGAAACGGAGAAACGAAGAAAGAAACGGAGTAACGAAGAAAGAAACGGAGAAACGAACAAAGAAAGGGAGAAACGAAGAAAGAAACGGAGAAACGAACAATGAAACGCAGAAACGAAGAATGAAACGGAGAAACGAAGAAAGAAACGGAGAAATAAATGGAGAAACGAAGATATAAACGGAGAAACGAAGAAAGAAACGGAGAAACGAAGAAAGAAACTGAGAAACGAAGAAAGAAACGGAGAATCGGAGAAATAAATGGAGAAACGAAGAAATAGACCGAGAAACGAAGAAAGAAACGGAGCAACGAAGAAAGAAACGGAGAAACGAAGAAAGAAAATGAGAAACGAAGAAAGAAACGGAGAATCGGAGAAATAAATGGAGAAACGAAGAAATAGACCGAGAAACGAAGAAAGAAACGGAGAAACGAAGAAAGAAACGGAGAAACGAAGAAAGAATCGGAGTAACGAAGAAAGAAACAAAGAAACGAAGAAAGAAACGGGGAAACGAAGAATGAAACGGAGAAACGAAGAAAGAAACGGAGAAACGAAGAAAGAAACGGAGAAATGAAGAAAGAAACGGAGAAATAATTGGAGAAACGAAGAAATAAACGGAGAAACGGGAAAAGAAACGGAGAAACGAACAAAGAAGCGGAGAAACGAAGAAAGAAACGGAGAAACGGAGAAATAAATGGAGAAACGAAGAAATAAACGGAGAAACGAAGAGAGAAACGGAGAAACGAAGAAAGAAACGGAGAAACGAAGAAAGAAAGGGAGAAACGAAGAAAGAAACGGAGAAACGAACAAAGAAACAGAGAAACGAAGAAAGAAACGGAGAAACGAAGAAAGAAAGGGAGAAACGTAGAAAGAAACGAAGAAACGAAGAAAGAAACGGAGAAACGAACAAAGAAAGGGAGAAACGAAGAAAGAAACGGAGAAACCAACAATGAAACGCAGAAACGAAGAATGAAACGGAGAAACGAAGAAAGAAACGGAGAAATAAATGGAGAAACGAAGATATAAACGGAGAAACGAAGAAAGAAACGGAGAAACGAAGAAAGAAACTGAGAAACGAAGAAAGAAACGGAGAATCGGAGAAATAAATGGAGAAACGAAGAAATAGACCGAGAAACGGAGAAAGAAACGGAGAAACGAAGAAAGAAACGGAGAAACGAAGAAAGAATCGGAGTAACGAAGAAAGAAACAAAGAAACGAAGAAAGAAACGGGGAAACGAAGAATGAAACGGAGAAACGAAGAAAGAAAGGGAGAAACGAAGAAAGAAACGGAGAAACGAACAAAGAAACAGAGAAACGAACAAAGAAACGGAGAAACGAAAAAAGAAACGGGGAAATAAATGGAGAAAAGAAGAAATAAATGGAGAAATGAACAAGGAAACGGAGAAACTGAGAAAGAAACGGAGAAACGAAGAAAGAAACGAAGAAAGAAACGAGGGAACGAAGAAGGAAACGGAGAAATGAAGAAAGAAACGGAGGAACGAAGAAAGAAACGGAGAAACGAAGTAAGAAACGGAGAAATAATTGGAGAAACGAAGAAATAAACCGAGAAACGGGAAAAGAAACGGAGAAACGAACAAAGAAACGGAGAAACGAAGAAAGAAACGGAGAATCGAAGAAAGAAACGAAGAAACGAAGAAATAAACGGAGACACGAACAAAGAAATGGAGAAACGAACAAAGAAGCGGAGAAACGAAGAAAGAAACGGAGGAACGGAGAAATAAATGGACAAACGAAGAAATAAACGGAGAAACGAAGAAAGAAACGGAGAAACGAATAAAGAAACGGAGAAACGACGAAAGGAACGGAGAAAAAATTGGAGAAGCGAAGAAATAAACGGACAAACGTACAAGGAAACGGAGAAACGAAGAAGGGAACGGAGAAACGAAGAAAGAAACGGAGAAACGAAGAAAGAAACTGAGAAACGAAGAAAGAAACGGGAAACGAACAAAGAAACGGAGAAACGAAGGAAGAAACGGAGAATCGGAGAAATAAATGGAGAATCGAAAAAATAAACGGAGAAACGGAGAAATAAATGGAGAAACGAAGAAATAAACGGAGAAACGAAGAAAGAAACGGAAAAACGAAGAAAGAAACGGAGAAACGAAGAAAGAAACGGAATAACGAAGAAAGAAGCGAAGAAACGAAGAAAGAAACGGAGAAATAAATGGAGAAACGAAGAAATAAACCGAGAAACGGAAAAAGAAACGGAGAAACGAACAAAGAAACGGAGAAACGAACATAGAAACGGAGAAACGAAGACAGAAACGGAGAAACGGAGAAATAAATGGAGAAACGAAGAAATAAATGGAGAAACGAAGAAATAGACGTAGAAACGAAGAAAGAAACGGAGAAACGAGGAAAGAAACGGAGAAACGAAGAAAGAAACGGAGTAACGAAGGAAGAAACGGAGAAACGGAGAAAGGAACGGAGAAACGGAGAAATAAATGGAGAAACGAAGAAATAAACGGAGAAACGAAGAAAGAAACGGAGAAACGAAGAAAGAAACGGAGAAACGGAGAAATAAATGGAGAAACGAAGAAATAAACGGACAAACGAACAAGGAAACGGAGAAACGAAGAAAGAAACGGAGAATCGGTGAAAGAAATGGAGAAACGAAGAAATAAACCGAGAAACGGAGAAAGAAACGGAGAAACGAACAAAGAAACGGAGAAACGAAGAAATAAACGGAGAAACGATCAAAGAAACGGAGAAACGAACAAAGAATCGGAGAAACGAAGAAAGAAACGCAAAAACGACGAAAGAATCGGAGAAACGAAGAAAGAAACGGAGAAACGAAGAAAGAAACGGAGAAATAAATGGAGAAACGAAGAAATAAACGGAGAAACGAAGAAGGAAACGGAGAAACGAAGAAAGAAACGGAGAAACGAAGATAGAAACGAAGAAACGAAGAAAGAAACAGTGAATCGGAGAAATAAATGGAGAATCGAAGAAATAAACAGAGAGACAGAGAAAGAAACGGAGAAACGAACAAAGAAACGGAGAAGCGAACAAAGAAACGGAGAAACGAACAAAGAAACGGAGTAACGTAGAATGAAACGGAGAACGGAGAAATAAATGGAGAAACGAAGAAATAAACGGAGAAACGAACGAAGAAACGGAGAAACGAAGAAAGAAACGGAGAAACGAAGAAAGAAACGGAGAAACGAAGAAAGAAACGGAGAAACGAAGAAAGAAACGGAGAAACGAAGAAAGAAATAGTGAATCGGAGAAATAAATGGAGAATCGAAGAAATAAACCGAGAGACAGAGAAAGAAACGGAGAAACGAACAAAGAAACGGAGAAGCGAACAAAGAAACGGAGAAACGAACAAAGAAACGGAGAAACGAAGTAAGAACCGGAGATACGAAGAAAGAAACGGAGAAACGAAGAAAGAAACGGAGAAACGATGAAAGAAACGGAGAAACGAAGAAAGAAACGGAGAAACGCAGAACTAAATGGAGAAACGAAGAAATAAACGGAGAAACGAAGAATGAAACGGAGAAACGAAGAAAGAAACGGAGAAACGAAGAAGGAAACGGAGAAACGAAGAAAGAGACGGTGACACGAACAAAGAAACGGAGAAACGAACAAAGAAACGGAGAAACGAAGAAAGAAACGAAGAAGCGAAGAAAGAAACGGAGAAACGAAGAAAGAAATGGAGAAACGAAGAAAGAAACGGAGGAACGAAGAAAGAAACGGAGAAACGAAGAAAGAAACGGAGAAACGACGAAAGAAACGGAGAAATAAATGGAGAAACAAAGAAATAAACGGAGAAACGTACAAGGAAACGGAGAAACGAAAAAAGAAACGGAGAAACGAAGAAAGAAACGGAGAAACAAAGAAAGAAACGGAGACGCGAACAAAGAAACGGAGAATCGAAGAAAGAAACGAAGAAACGAAGAAAGAAACGGAGAAATAAATGGAGAAACAAAGAAATAAACGGAGAAACGAACAAGGAAACGGAGAAACGAAGAAAGAAACGGAGAAACGAAGAAAGAAACGGAGAAACGAAGAAAGAAACGGAGAAACGAAGAAAGAAACGGAGAAACGAAGATAGAAACGAAGAAACGAAGAAAGAAACAGTGAATCGGAGAAATAAATGGAGAATCGAAGAAATAAACCGAGAGACAGAGAAAGAAACGGAGGAACGAACAAAGAAACGGAGAAGCGAACAAAGAAACGGAGAAACGAACAAAGAAACGGAGTAACGAAGAATGAAACGGAGAACGGAGAAATAACTGGAGAAACGAAGAAATAAACGGAGAAACGAACAAAGAAACGGAGAAACGAACAAAGAAACGGAGAAACGAAGAAAGAAACGGAGAAACGAAGAAAGAAACAGTGAATCGGAGAAATAAATGGAGAATCGAAGAAATAAACCGAGAGACAGAGAAAGAAACGGAGAAACGAACAAAGAAACGGAGAAGCGAACAAAGAAACGGAGAAACGAACAAAGAAACGGAGAAACGAAGTAAGAAACGGAGATACGAAGAAAGAAACGGAGAAACGAAGAAAGAAACGGAGAAACGATGAAAGAAACGGAGAAACGAAGAAAGAAACGGAGAAACGAAGAAAGAAATAGTGAATCGGAGAAATAAATGGAGAATCGAAGAAATAAACCGAGAGACAGAGAAAGAAACGGAGAAACGAACAAAGAAACGGAGAAGCGAACAAAGAAACGGAGAAACGAACAAAGAAACGGAGAAACGAAGTAAGAACCGGAGATACGAAGAAAGAAACGGAGAAACGAAGAAAGAAACGGAGAAACGATGAAAGAAACGGAGAAACGAAGAAAGAAACGGAGAAACGCAGAACTAAATGGAGAAACGAAGAAAGAAACGGAGAAATAAATGGAGAAACAAAGAAATAAACGGAGAAACGAACAAGGAAACGGAGAAACGAAGAAAGAAACGGAGAAACGAAGAAAGAAACGGAGAAACAAAGAAAGAAACGGAGAAACGAAGAAAGAAACGGAGAAACGAAGATAGAAACGAAGAAACGAAGAAAGAAACAGTGAATCGGAGAAATAAATGGAGAATCGAAGAAATAAACCGAGAGACAGAGAAAGAAACGGAGGAACGAACAAAGAAACGGAGAAGCGAACAAAGAAACGGAGAAACGAACAAAGAAACGGAGTAACGAAGAATGAAACGGAGAACGGAGAAATAAATGGAGAAACGAAGAAATAAACGGAGAAACGAACAAAGAAACGGAGAAACGAACAAAGAAACGGAGAAACGAAGAAAGAAACGGAGAAACGAAGAAAGAAACAGTGAATCGGAGAAATAAATGGAGAATCGAAGAAATAAACCTAGAGACAGAGAAAGAAACGGAGAAACGAACAAAGAAACGGAGAAGCGAACAAAGAAACGGAGAAAAGAACAAAGAAACGGAGAAACGAAGTAAGAAACGGAGAAACGAAGAAAGAAACGCAAAAACGACGAAAGAATCGGAGAAACGAAGAAAGAAACGGAGAAACGAAGAAAGAAACGGAGAAACGAAGAAAGAAACGGAGAAATAAATGGAGAAACGAAGAAATAAACGGAGAAACGAAGAAGGAAACGGAGAAACGAAGAAAGAAACGGAGAAACGAAGATAGAAACGAAGAAACGAAGAAAGAAACGGAGAAACGAAGAAAGAAACGGAGAAACGAAGAAGGAAACGGAGAAACGAAGAAAGAGACGGTGACACGAACAAAAAAACGGAGAAACGAACAAAGAAACGGAGAAACGAAGAAGCGAAGAAAGAAACGGAGAAACGAAGAAAGAAATGGAGAAACGAAGAAAGAAACGGAGGAACGAAGAAAGAAACGGAGAAACGAAGAAAGAAACGGAGAAACGACGAAAGAAACGGAGAAATAAATGGAGAAACAAAGAAATAAACGGAGAAACGTACAAGGAAACGGAGAAACGAAAAAAGAAACGGAGAAACGAAGAAAGAAACGGAGAAACAAAGAAAGAAACGGAGACGCGAACAAAGAAACGGAGAATCGAAGAAAGAAACGAAGAAACGAAGAAAGAAACGGAGAAATAAATGGAGAAACAAAGAAATAAACGGAGAAACGAACAAGGAAACGGAGAAACGAAGAAAGAAACGGAGAAACGAAGAAAGAAACGGAGAAACAAAGAAAGAAACGGAGAAACGAAGAAAGAAACGGAGAAACGAAGATAGAAACGAAGAAACGAAGAAAGAAACAGTGAATCGGAGAAATAAATGGAGAATCGAAGAAATAAACCGAGAGACAGAGAAAGAAACGGAGGAACGAACAAAGAAACGGAGAAGCGAACAAAGAAACGGAGAAACGAACAAAGAAACGGAGTAACGAAGAATGAAACGGAGAAACGAAGAAAGAAATAGTGAATCGGAGAAATAAATGGAGAATCGAAGAAATAAACCGAGAGACAGAGAAAGAAACGGAGAAACGAACAAAGAAACGGAGAAGCGAACAAAGAAACGGAGAAACGAACAAAGAAACGGAGAAACGAAGTAAGAACCGGAGATACGAAGAAAGAAACGGAGAAACGAAGAAAGAAACGGAGAAACGATGAAAGAAACGGAGAAACGAAGAAAGAAACGGAGAAACGCAGAACTAAATGGAGAAACGAAGAAAGAAACGGAGAAATAAATGGAGAAACAAAGAAATAAACGGAGAAACGAACAAGGAAACGGAGAAACGAAGAAAGAAACGGAGAAACGAAGAAAGAAACGGAGAAACAAAGAAAGAAACGGAGAAACGAAGAAAGAAACGGAGAAACGAAGATAGAAACGAAGAAACGAAGAAAGAAACAGTGAATCGGAGAAATAAATGGAGAATCGAAGAAATAAACCGAGAGACAGAGAAAGAAACGGAGGAACGAACAAAGAAACGGAGAAGCGAACAAAGAAACGGAGAAACGAACAAAGAAACGGAGAAACGAAGTAAGAAACGGAGATACGAAGAAAGAAACGGAGAAACGAAGAAAGAAACGGAGAAACGATGAAAGAAACGGAGAAACGAAGAAAGAAACGGAGAAACGAAGAAAGAAATAGTGAATCGGAGAAATAAATGGAGAATCGAAGAAATAAACCGAGAGACAGAGAAAGAAACGGAGAAACGAACAAAGAAACGGAGAAGCGAACAAAGAAACGGAGAAACGAACAAAGAAACGGAGAAACGAAGTAAGAACCGGAGATACGAAGAAAGAAACGGAGAAACGAAGAAAGAAACGGAGAAACGATGAAAGAAACGGAGAAACGAAGAAAGAAACGGAGAAACGCAGAACTAAATGGAGAAACGAAGAAAGAAACGGAGAAATAAATGGAGAAACAAAGAAATAAACGGAGAAACGAACAAGGAAACGGAGAAACGAAGAAAGAAACGGAGAAACGAAGAAAGAAACGGAGAAACAAAGAAAGAAACGGAGAAACGAAGAAAGAAACGGAGAAACGAAGATAGAAACGAAGAAACGAAGAAAGAAACAGTGAATCGGAGAAATAAATGGAGAATCGAAGAAATAAACCGAGAGACAGAGAAAGAAACGGAGGAACGAACAAAGAAACGGAGAAGCGAACAAAGAAACGGAGAAACGAACAAAGAAACGGAGTAACGAAGAATGAAACGGAGAACGGAGAAATAAATGGAGAAACGAAGAAATAAACGGAGAAACGAACAAAGAAACGGAGAAACGAACAAAGAAACGGAGAAACGAAGAAAGAAACGGAGAAACGAAGAAAGAAACAGTGAATCGGAGAAATAAATGGAGAATCGAAGAAATAAACCTAGAGACAGAGAAAGAAACGGAGAAACGAACAAAGAAACGGAGAAGCGAACAAAGAAACGGAGAAAAGAACAAAGAAACGGAGAAACGAAGTAAGAAACGGAGATACGAAGAAAGAAACGGAGAAACGAAGAAAGAAACGGAGAAACGATGAAAGAAACGGAGAAACGAAGAAAGAAACGGAGAAACGAAGAAAGAAACGGAGAAACGAACAAAGAAACGGAGAAACGAAGAAAGAAACGGAGAAACGGAGAAATAAATGGAGAAACGAAGAAATAAACGGACAAACGAACAAGGAAACGGGGAAACGAAGAAAGAAACGGAGAATCGGTGAAAGAAATGGAGAAACGAAGAAATAAACCGAGAAACGGAGAAACGAACAAAGAAACGGAGAAACGAAGAAATAAACGGAGAAACGATCAAAGAAACGGAGAAACGAACAAAGAATCGGAGAAACGAAGAAAGAAACGCAAAAACGACGAAAGAATCGGAGAAACGAAGAAAGAAACGGAGAAACGAAGAAAGAAACGGAGAAACGAAGAAAGAAACGGAGAAATAAATGGAGAAACGAAGAAATAAACGGAGAAACGAAGAAGGAAACGGAGAAACGAAGAAAGAAACGGAGAAACGAAGATAGAAACGAAGAAACGAAGAAAGAAACAGTGAATCGGAGAAATAAATGGAGAATCGAAGAAATAAACCGAGAGACAGAGAAAGAAACGGAGAAACGAACAAAGAAACGGAGAAGCGAACAAAGAAACGGAGAAACGAACAAAGAAACGGAGTAACGTAGAATGAAACGGAGAACGGAGAAATAAATGGAGAAACGAAGAAATAAACGGAGAAACGAACGAAGAAACGGAGAAACGAAGATAGAAACGGAGAATCGAACAAAGAAACGGAGAAGCGAACAAAGAAACGGAGAAACGAACAAAGAAACTGAGTAACGAAGAATGAAACGGAGAACGGAGAAATAAATGGAGAAACGAAGAAATAAACGGAGAAACGAACAAAGAAACGGAGAAACGAACAAAGAAACGGAGAAACGAAGAAAGAAACGGAGAAACGAAGAAAGAAACGGAGAAACGATGAAAGAAACGGAGAAACGAAGAAAGAAACGGAGAAACGAAGAATGAAACGGAGAAACGAACAAAGAAACGGAGAAACGAAGAAAGAAACGGAGAAACGAAGAAAGAAACGGAGAAACGCAGAACTAAATGGAGAAACGAAGAAGTAAACGGAGAAACGAAGAATGAAACGGAGAAACGAAGAAAGAAACGGAGAAACGAAGAAAGAAACGGAGAAACAAAGAAAGAAACGGAGACGCGAACAAAGAAACGGAGAATCGAAGAAAGAAACGAAGAAACGAAGAAAGAAACGGAGAAATAAATGGAGAATTAAAGAAATAAACGGAGAAACGAACATGGAAACGGAGAAACGAAGAAAGAAACGGAGAAACGAAGAAAGAAACGGAGAAACAAAGAAAGAAACGGAGATGCGAACAAAGAAACGGAGAATCGAAGAAAGAAACGAAGAAACGAAGAAAGAAACGGAGAAATAAATGGAGAAACAAAGAAATAAACGGAGAAACGAACAAGGAAACGGAGAAACGAAGAATGAAACGGAGAAACGAAGAAAGAAACAGTGAATCGGAGAAATAAATGGAGAATCGAAGAAATAAACCGAGAGACACAAAAAGAAACGGAGGACCGAACAAAGAAACGGAGAAGCGAACAAAGAAACGGAGAAACGAACAAAGAAACGGAGTAACGAAGAATGAAACGGAGAACGGAGAAATAAATGGAGAAACGAAGAAATAAACGGAGAAACGAACAAAGAAACGGAGAAACGAACAAAGAAACGGAGAAACGAAGAAAGAAACGGAGAAACGAAGAAAGAAACAGTGAATCGGAGAAATAAATGGAGAATCGAAGAAATAAACCGAGAGACAGAGAAAGAAACGGAGAAACGAACAAAGAAACGGAGAAGCGAACAAAGAAACGGACAAACGAACAAAGAAACGGAGAAACGAAGTAAGAAACGGAGATACGAAGAAAGAAACGGAGAAACGAAGAAAGAAACGGAGAAACGAAGAAAGAAACGGAGAAATAAATGGAGAAACGAAGAAATAAACGGAGAAACGAACAAGGAAACGGAGAAACGAAGAAAGAAACGGAGAAACGAAGAAAGAAACGGGGAAACGTAGAAAGAAACGGAGATACGAAGAAAGAAACGGAGGAACGAAGAAAGAAGCGGAGAAACGAAGAAAGAAATGAAGAAACGAAGAAACGAAGAAAGAAACGGAGAAACGAACAAAGAAACGGAGAAACGAAGGAAGAAACGGAGAAACGAAGAAAGAATCGGAGAAACGAACAAAGAAACGGAGAAACGAACAAAGAAACGGAGAAACGAACAAAGAAACGGAGAAACGGAGAAAGAAACGGAGAAACGGAGAAATAAATGGAGAAACGAAGAAATAAACGGAGAAACGAAGAAAGAAACGGAGAAACGAAGAAAGAAACGAAGAAACGAAGAAAGAAACGGAGAAATGAAGAAAGAAACGGAGAAACGAAGTAAGAAACGGAGAAACGAAGAAAGAAACGGAGAAACGAAGAAAGAACCGGAGAAACGAAGAAAGAAACGGAGAAACGAAGAAAGAAACGGAGACACGAAGAAAGAAACGGAGAAACGAAGAAAGAAACGGAGAAACGAAGGAAGAAACTGAGAAACGAAGAAAGAAATGGAGAAACGAACAAAGGAACGGAGAAACGAACAAAGAAACGGAGAAACGAAGAAAGAAACGGAGAAACGAAGAAAGAAACGGGGAAACGTAGAAAGAAACGGAGATACGAAGAAAGAAACGGAGGAACGAAGAAAGAAACGGAGAAACGAAGAAAGAAATGAAGAAACGAAGAAACGAAGAAAGAAACGGAGAAACGAACAAAGAAACGGAGAAACGAAGGAAGAAACGGAGAAACGAAGAAAGAATCGGAGAAACGAACAAAGAAACGGAGAAACGAACAAAGAAACGGAGAAACGAACAAAGAAACGGAGAAACGGAGAAAGAAACGGAGAAACGGAGAAAGAAACGGAGAAACGAAGAAAGAAACGGAGAAACGAAGAAAGAAACGGAGAAACGAAGAAAGAAACGGAGAAACGAAGAAAGAAACAGTGAATCGGAGAAATAAATGGAGAATCGAAGAAATAAACCGAGAGACAGAGAAAGAAACGGAGAAACAAACAAAGAAACGGAGAAGCGAACAAAGAAACGGAGAAAAGAACAAAGAAACGGAGAAACGAAGTAAGAACCGGAGATACGAAGAAAGAAACGGAGAAACGAAGAAAGAAACGGAGAAACGATGAAAGAAACGGAGAAACGAAGAAAGAAACGGAGAAACGAAGAATGAAACGGAGAAACGAACAAAGAAACGGAGAAACGAAGAAAGAAACGGAGAAACGAAGAAAGAAACGGAGAAACGCAGAACTAAATGGAGAAACGAAGAATTAAACGGAGAAACGAAGAATGAAACGGAGAAACGAAGAAAGAAACGGAGAAACGAAGAAGGAAACGGAGAAACGAAGAAAGAGACGGTGACACGAACAAAGAAACGGAGAAACGAACAAAGAAACGGAGAAACGAAGAAAGAAACGAAGAAGCGAAGAAAGAAACGGAGAAACGAAGAAAGAAATGGAGAAACGAAGAAAGAAACGGAGAAACGAAGAAAGAAACGGAGAAACGAAGAAAGAAACGGAGAAACGACGAAAGAAACGGAGAAATAAATGGAAAAACAAAGAAATAAACGGAGAAACGAACAAGGAAACGGAGAAACGAAGAAAGAAACGGAGAAACGAAGAAAGAAACGGAGAAACAAAGAAAGAAACGGAGACGCGAACAAAGAAACGGAGAATCGAAGAAAGAAACGAAGAAACGAAGAAAGAAACGGAGAAATAAATGGAGAAGCAAAGAAATAAACGGAGAAACGAACATGGAAACGGAGAAACGAAGAAAGAAACGGAGAAACGAAGAAAGAAACGGAGAAACAAAGAAAGAAACGGAGAAGCGAACAAAGAAACGGAGAATCGAAGAAAGAAACGAAGAAACGAAGAAAGTAACGGAGAAATAAATGGAGAAACAAAGAAATAAACGGAGAAACGAACAAGGAAACGGAGAAACGAAGAAAGAAACGGAGAAACGAAGAAAGAAACGTAGAAACAAAGATAGAAACGGAGAAACGAAGAAAGAAACGGAGAAACGAAGATAGAAACGAAGAAACGAAGAAAGAAACAGTGAATCGGAGAAATAAATGGAGAATCGAAGAAATAAACCGAGAGACAGAGAAAGAAACGGAGAAACGAACAAAGAAACGGAGAAGCGAACAAAGAAACGGACAAACGAACAAAGAAACGGAGAAACGAAGTAAGAAACGGAGATACGAAGAAAGAAACGGAGAAACGAAGAAAGAAACGGAGAAACGAAGAAAGAAACGGAGAAATAAATGGAGAAACGAAGAAATAAACGGAGAAACGAACAAGGAAACGGAGAAACGAAGAAAGAAACGGAGAAACGAAGAAAGAAACGGGGAAACGTAGAAAGAAACGGAGATACGAAGAAAGAAACGGAGGAACGAAGAAAGAAGCGGAGAAACGAAGAAAGAAATGAAGAAACGAAGAAACGAAGAAAGAAACGGAGAAACGAACAAAGAAACGGAGAAACGAAGGAAGAAACGGAGAAACGAAGAAAGAATCGGAGAAACGAACAAAGAAACGGAGAAACGAACAAAGAAACGGAGAAACGAACAAAGAAACGGAGAAACGGAGAAAGAAACGGAGAAACGGAGAAATAAATGGAGAAACGAAGAAATAAACGGAGAAACGAAGAAAGAAACGGAGAAACGAAGAAAGAAACGAAGAAACGAAGAAAGAAACGGAGAAATGAAGAAAGAAACGGAGAAACGAAGTAAGAAACGGAGAAACGAAGAAAGAAACGGAGAAACGAAGAAAGAACCGGAGAAACGAAGAAAGAAACGGAGAAACGAAGAAAGAAACGGAGACACGAAGAAAGAAACGGAGAAACGAAGAAAGAAACGGAGAAACGAAGGAAGAAACTGAGAAACGAAGAAAGAAATGGAGAAACGAACAAAGGAACGGAGAAACGAACAAAGAAACGGAGAAACGAAGAAAGAAACGGAGAAACGAAGAAAGAAACGGGGAAACGTAGAAAGAAACGGAGATACGAAGAAAGAAACGGAGGAACGAAGAAAGAAACGGAGAAACGAAGAAAGAAATGAAGAAACGAAGAAACGAAGAAAGAAACGGAGAAACGAACAAAGAAACGGAGAAACGAAGGAAGAAACGGAGAAACGAAGAAAGAATCGGAGAAACGAACAAAGAAACGGAGAAACGAACAAAGAAACGGAGAAACGAACAAAGAAACGGAGAAACGGAGAAAGAAACGGAGAAACGGAGAAAGAAACGGAGAAACGAAGAAAGAAACGGAGAAACGAAGAAAGAAACGGAGAAACGAAGAAAGAAACGGAGAAACGAAGAAAGAAACAGTGAATCGGAGAAATAAATGGAGAATCGAAGAAATAAACCGAGAGACAGAGAAAGAAACGGAGAAACAAACAAAGAAACGGAGAAGCGAACAAAGAAACGGAGAAAAGAACAAAGAAACGGAGAAACGAAGTAAGAACCGGAGATACGAAGAAAGAAACGGAGAAACGAAGAAAGAAACGGAGAAACGAACAAAGAAACGGAGAAACGAACAAAGAAACGGAGAAACGAACAAAGAAACGGAGAAACGGAGAAAGAAACGGAGAAACGGAGAAATAAATGGAGAAACGAAGAAATAAACGGAGAAACGAAGAAAGAAACGGAGAAACGAAGAAAGAAACGAAGAAACGAAGAAAGAAACGGAGAAATGAAGAAAGAAACGGAGAAACGAAGTAAGAAACGGAGAAACGAAGAAAGAAACGGAGAAACGAAGAAAGAACCGGAGAAACGAAGAAAGAAACGGAGAAACGAAGAAAGAAACGGAGACACGAAGAAAGAAACGGAGAAACGAAGAAAGAAACGGAGAAACGAAGGAAGAAACTGAGAAACGAAGAAAGAAATGGAGAAACGAACAAAGGAACGGAGAAACGAACAAAGAAACGGAGAAACGAAGAAAGAAACGGAGAAACGAAGAAAGAAACGGGGAAACGTAGAAAGAAACGGAGATACGAAGAAAGAAACGGAGGAACGAAGAAAGAAACGGAGAAACGAAGAAAGAAATGAAGAAACGAAGAAACGAAGAAAGAAACGGAGAAACGAACAAAGAAACGGAGAAACGAAGGAAGAAACGGAGAAACGAAGAAAGAATCGGAGAAACGAACAAAGAAACGGAGAAACGAACAAAGAAACGGAGAAACGAACAAAGAAACGGAGAAACGGAGAAAGAAACGGAGAAACGGTGAAAGAAACGGAGAAACGAAGAAAGAAACGGAGAAACGAAGAAAGAAACGGAGAAACGAAGAAAGAAACGGAGAAACGAAGAAAGAAACAGTGAATCGGAGAAATAAATGGAGAATCGAAGAAATAAACCGAGAGACAGAGAAAGAAACGGAGAAACAAACAAAGAAACGGAGAAGCGAACAAAGAAACGGAGAAAAGAACAAAGAAACGGAGAAACGAAGTAAGAACCGGAGATACGAAGAAAGAAACGGAGAAACGAAGAAAGAAACGGAGAAACGATGAAAGAAACGGAGAAACGAAGAAAGAAACGGAGAAACGAAGAATGAAACGGAGAAACGAACAAAGAAACGGAGAAACGAAGAAAGAAACGGAGAAACGAAGAAAGAAACGGAGAAACGCAGAACTAAATGGAGAAACGAAGAATTAAACGGAGAAACGAAGAATGAAACGGAGAAACGAAGAAAGAAACGGAGAAACGAAGAAGGAAACGGAGAAACGAAGAAAGAGACGGTGACACGAACAAAGAAACGGAGAAACGAACAAAGAAACGGAGAAACGAAGAAAGAAACGAAGAAGCGAAGAAAGAAACGGAGAAACGAAGAAAGAAATGGAGAAACGAAGAAAGAAACGGAGAAACGAAGAAAGAAACGGAGAAACGAAGAAAGAAACGGAGAAACGACGAAAGAAACGGAGAAATAAATGGAAAAACAAAGAAATAAACGGAGAAACGAACAAGGAAACGGAGAAACGAAGAAAGAAACGGAGAAACGAAGAAAGAAACGGAGAAACAAAGAAAGAAACGGAGACGCGAACAAAGAAACGGAGAATCGAAGAAAGAAACGAAGAAACGAAGAAAGAAACGGAGAAATAAATGGAGAAGCAAAGAAATAAACGGAGAAACGAACATGGAAACGGAGAAACGAAGAAAGAAACGGAGAAACGAAGAAAGAAACGGAGAAACAAAGAAAGAAACGGAGAAGCGAACAAAGAAACGGAGAATCGAAGAAAGAAACGAAGAAACGAAGAAAGTAACGGAGAAATAAATGGAGAAACAAAGAAATAAACGGAGAAACGAACAAGGAAACGGAGAAACGAAGAAAGAAACGGAGAAACGAAGAAAGAAACGTAGAAACAAAGATAGAAACGGAGAAACGAAGAAAGAAACGGAGAAACGAAGATAGAAACGAAGAAACGAAGAAAGAAACAGTGAATCGGAGAAATAAATGGAGAATCGAAGAAATAAACCGAGAGACAGAGAAAGAAACGGAGGAACGAACAAAGAAACGGAGAAGCGAACAAAGAAACGGAGAAGCGAACAAAGAAACGGAGAAACGAACAAAGAAACGGAGAAACGAAGTAAGAAACGGAGATACGAAGAAAGAAACGGAGAAACGAAGAAAGAAACGGAGAAACGATGAAAGAAACGGAGAAACGAAGAAAGAAACGGAGAAACGAAGAAAGAAACGGAGAAACGAACAAAGAAACGGAGAAACGAAGAAAGAAACGGAGAAACGGAGAAATAAATGGAGAAACGAAGAAATAAACGGACAAACGAACAAGGAAACGGAGAAACGAAGAAAGAAACGGAGAATCGGTGAAAGAAATGGAGAAACGAAGAAATAAACCGAGAAACGGAGAAAGAAACGGAGAAACGAACAAAGAAACGGAGAAACGAAGAAATAAACGGAGAAACGATCAAAGAAACGGAGAAACGAACAAAGAATCGGAGAAACGAAGAAAGAAACGCAAAAACGACGAAAGAATCGGAGAAACGAAGAAAGAAACGGAGAAACGAAGAAAGAAACGGAGAAACGAAGAAAGAAACGGAGAAATAAATGGAGAAACGAAGAAATAAACGGAGAAACGAAGAAGGAAACGGAGAAACGAAGAAAGAAACGGAGAAACGAAGATAGAAACGAAGAAACGAAGAAAGAAACAGTGAATCGGAGAAATAAATGGAGAATAGAAGAAATAAACCGAGAGACAGAGAAAGAAACGGAGAAACGAACAAAGAAACGGAGAAGCGAACAAAGAAACGGAGAAACGAACAAAGAAACGGAGTAACGTAGAATGAAACGGAGAACGGAGAAATAAATGGAGAAACGAAGAAAGAAACGGAGAAACGGAGAAATAAATGGAGAAACGAAGAAATAAAAGGAGAAACGAACAAAGAAACGGAGAAACGAACAAAGAAACGGAGAAACGAAGAAAGAATCGGAGAAACGAACAAAGAAACCGAGAAACGAAGAAAGAACCGGAGTAACGAAGAAAGAAACCGAGAAACGGAGAAACGAAGAAAGAAACGGAGAAACGATGAAAGAAACGGAGAAACGAAGAAAGAAACGGAGAAACGAAGAAAGAAACGGAGAAACGAACAAAGAAACCGAGAAACGAAGAAAGAACCGGAGTAACGAAGAAAGAAACCGAGAAACGGAGAAATAAACGGAGAAACTAAGAAAGAAACGGAGAAACGATGAAAGAAACGGAGAAACGAAGAAAGAAACGGAGAAACGAAGAAAGAAACGGAGAAACGAACAAAGAAACGGAGAAACGAAGAAAGAAACGGAGAAACGGAGAAATAAATGGAGAAACGAAGAAATAAACGGACAAACGAACAAGGAAACGGAGAAACGAAGAAAGAAACGGAGAATCGGTGAAAGAAATGGAGAAACGAAGAAATAAACCGAGAAACGGAGAAAGAAACGGAGAAACGAACAAAGAAACGGAGAAACGAAGAAATAAACGGAGAAACGATCAAAGAAACGGAGAAACGAACAAAGAATCGGAGAAACGAAGAAAGAAACGCAAAAACGACGAAAGAATCGGAGAAACGAAGAAAGAAACGGAGAAACGAAGAAAGAAACGGAGAAACGAAGAAAGAAACGGAGAAATAAATGGAGAAACGAAGAAATAAACGGAGAAACGAAGAAAGAAACGGAGAAACGAAGAAAGAAACGGAGAAACGAAGAAAGAAACGGAGACACGAAGAAAGAAACGGAGAAACGAAGAAAGAAACGGAGAAACGAAGGAAGAAACTGAGAAACGAAGAAAGAAATGGAGAATCGGAGAAATAAATGGAGAAACGAAGAAATAAACCGAGAAACGGAGAAAGAAACGGAGAATCGGAGAAATAAATGGAGAAACGAAGAAATAGACCGGGAAACGGAGAAAGAAACGGAGAAACGTACAAAGAAACGGAGAAACAAAGAAAGAAACGGAGAAACGAAGAAAGAAACGGAGAAATAAAGGGAGAAACGAAGAAATAAACGGAGAAACGAAGAAAGAAACGGAGACACGAAGAAAGTAACGGAGAAACGAAGAAAGAAACGGAGAAACGAAGGAAGAAACTGAGAAACGAAGAAAGAAATGGAGAATCGGAGAAATAAATGGAGAAACGAAGAAATAGACCGTGAAACGGAGAAAGAAACGGAGAAACGAAGAAAGAAACGGAGAAACGAAGAAAGAAACGGAGAAACGAACAAAGGAACGGAGAAACGAACAAAGAAACGGAGAAACGAAGAAAGAAACGGAGAAACGAAGAAAGGAATCGAGAAACGAACAAAGAAACGGAGAAACGAAGAAAGAAACGGAGAATCGGAGAAATAAATGGAGAAACGAAGAAATAAACGGAGAAACGGAGAAATAAATGGAGAAACGAAGAAATAAAAGGAGAAACGAACAAAGAATCGGAGAAACGAAGAAAGAAACGGAGAAACGAAGAAAGAATCGGAGAAACGAACAAAGAAACCGAGAAACGAAGAAAGAACCGGAGTTACGAAGAAAGAAACCGAGAAACGGAGAAATAAACGGAGAAACGAAGAAAGAAAAGGAGAAACGAAGAAATAAACGGAGAAACGAAGAAAGAAACAAAGAAACGAAGAAGGAAACGGAGAAGCGAACAAAGAAACGGAGAAACGAAGAAAGAAACGGAGAAACGAAGAAAGAAACGGAGAAACGAAGAAAGAAACCGAGAAACGAAGAAAAAACCGGAGTAACGAAGAAAGAAACCGAGAAACGGAGAAATAAATGGAGAAACGAAGAAATAAACGGAGAAACGAAGAAAGAAACGGAGAAACGAACAAAGAAACGGAGAAACGAAGAAAGAAACGGAGAAACGAAGAAAGAAACAGTGAATCGGAGAAATAAATGGAGAATCGAAGAAATAAACCGAGAGACAGAGAAAGAAACGGAGAAACGAACAAAGAAACGGAGAAGCGAACAAAGAAACGGACAAACGAACAAAGAAACGGAGAAACGAAGTAAGAATCGGAGATACGAAGAAAGAAACGGAGAAACGAACAAACAAACGGAGAAACGAAGAAAGATACGGAGAAATAAATGGAGAAACGAAGAAATAAACGGAGAAACGAACAAGGAAACGGAGAAACGAAGAAAGAAACGGAGAAACAAAGAAAGAACCGGGGAAACGTAGAAAGAAACGGAGATACGAAGAAAGAAACGGAGGAACGAAGAAAGAAACGGAGAAACGAAGAAAGAAATGAAGAAACGAAGAAACGAAGAAAGAAACGGAGAAACGAACAAAGAAACGGAGAAACGGAGAAAGAAACGAAGGAACGGAGAAATAAATGGAGAAACGAAGAAATAAACGGAGAAACGAAGAAAGAAACGGAGAAACGAAGAAAGAAACGGAGAAACGAAGAAAGAATCGGAGAAATGAAGAAAGAACCCGAGAAACGAAGAAAGAAACGGAGAAACGAAGAAAGAAACGGAGAAATGAAGAAAGAACCGGAGAAACGAAGAATGAAACGGAGAAACGAAGAAAGAAACGGAGAAACGAAGAAAGAAACGGAGAAACGAAGAAAGAAACGGAGAAACGAAGAAAGAAACGGAGAAACGAAGAAAGAAACGGAGAAACGAAGGAAGAAACTGAGAAACGAAGAAAGAAATGGAGAATCGGAGAAATAAATGGAGAAACGAAGAAATAGACCGTGAAACGGAGAAAGAAACGGAGAAACGAAGAAAGAAACGTAGAAACGAAGAAAGAAACGGAGAAACGAACAAAGGAACGGAGAAACGAACAAAGAAACGGAGAAACGAAGAAAGAAACGGAGAAACGAAGAAAGGAATCGAGAAACGAACAAAGAAACGGAGAAACGAAGAAAGAAACGGAGAATCGGAGAAATAAATGGAGAAACGAAGAAATAAACGGAGAAACGAAGAAAGAAACGGAGAAACGAAGAAAGAAACGGAGAAACGAAGAAAGAAACGGAGAAATGAAGAAAGAACCGGAGAAACGAAGAAAGAAACGGAGAAACGAAGAAAGAAACGGAGAAACGAAGAAAGAAACGGAGAAACGAAGAAAGAAACGGAGAAACGAAGAAAGAAACGGAGATACGAAGAAAGAAACGGAGAAACGAAGAAAGAAACGGAGAAACGAAGGAAGAAACTGAGAAACGATGAAAGAAATGGAGAATCGGAGAAATAAATGGAGAAACGAAGAAATAGACCGTGACACGGAGAAAGAAACGGAGAAACGAAGAAAGAAACGGAGAAACGAAGAAAGAAACGGAGAAACGAACAAAGGAACGGAGAAACGATCAAGAAACGGAGAAACGAAGAAAGAAACGGAGAAACGAAGAAAGGAATCGAGAAACGAACAAAGAAACGGAGAAACGAAGAAAGAAACGGAGAATCGGAGAAATAAATGGAGAAACGAAGAAATAAACGGAGAAACGGAGAAACGGAGAAATAAATGGAGAAACGAAAAAATAAAAGGAGAAACGAACAAAGAAGCGGAGAAACGAAGAAAGAAACGGAGAAACGAACAAAGGAACGGAGAAACGATCAAGAAACGGAGAAACGAAGAAAGAAACGGAGAAACGAAGAAAGGAATCGAGAAACGATCAAAGAAACGGAGAAACGAAGAAAGAAACGGAGAATCGGAGAAATAAATGGAGAAACGAAGAAATAAACGGAGAAACGGAGAAATAAACGGAGAAACGAGAAAATAAAAGGAGAAACGAACAAAGAAACGGAGAAACGAAGAAAGAAACGGAGAAACGAAGAAAGAATCGGAGAAACGAACAAAGAAACCGAGAAACGAAGAAAGAACCGGAGTAACGAAGAAAGAAACCGAGAAACGGAGAAATAAACGGAGAAACGAAGAAAGAAACGGAGAAACGAAGAAATAAACGGAGAAACGAAGAAAGAAACAAAGAAACGAAGAAGGAAACGGAGAAGCGAACAAAGAAACGGAGAAACGAAGAAAGAAACGGAGAAACGAAGAAAGAAACGGAGAAACGAAGAAAGAAACAGAGAAACGAAGAAAGAAACGGAGAAACGAAGAAATAAACCGAGAAACGGAGAAAGAAACGGAGAAACGAAGAAAGAAACCGAGAAACGAGAAAAGAACCGGAGTAACGAAGAAAGAAACCGAGAAACGGAGAAATAAATGGAGAAACGAAGAAATAAACGGAGAAACGAAGAAAGAAACGGAGAAACGAAGAAAGAAACGGAGAAACGAAGGAAGAAACTGAGAAACGAAGAAAGAAATGGAGAATCGGAGAAATAAATGGAGAAACGAAGAAATAAACCGAGAAACGGAGAAAGAAACGGAGAATCGGAGAAATAAATGGAGAAACGAAGAAATAGACCGGGAAACGGAGAAAGAAACGGAGAAACGTACAAACAAACGGAGAAACGAAGAAAGAAACGGTGAAACGAAGAAAGAAACGGAGAAATAAAGGGAGAAACGAAGAAATAAACGGAGAAACGAACAAGGAAACGGAGAAACGAAGAAGGAAACGGAGAAACGAAGAAAGAAACAGAGAAACGAAGAAAGAAACGGAGAAACGAAGAATGAAACGGAGAAACGAACAAAGAAACGGAGAAACGAAGAAAGAAACGGAGAAACGAAGAAAGAAACCGAGAAACGAAGAAAGAACCGGAGTAACGAAGAAAGAAACCGAGAAACGGAGAAATAAATGGAGAAACGAAGAAATAAACGGAGAAACGAAGAAAGAAACGGAGAAACGAAGAAAGAAACGGAGAAACGAAGAATGAAACGGAGAAACGAACAAAGAAACGGAGAAACGAAGAAAGAAACGGAGAAACGAAGAAAGAAACCGAGAAACGAAGAAAGAACCGGAGTAACGAAGAAAGAAACCGAGAAACGGAGAAATAAATGGAGAAACGAAGAAATAAACGGAGAAACGAAGAAAGAAACCGAGAAACGAAGAAAGAACCGGAGTAACGAAGAAAGAAACCGAGAAACGGAGAAATAAACGGAGAAACGAAGAAAGAAACGGAGAAACGAAGAAAGAAACGGAGAAACGAACAAAGGAACGGAGAAACGATCAAGAAACGGAGAAACGAAGAAAGAAACGGAGAAACGAAGAAAGAAACGGAGAAACGAAGGAAGAAACTGAGAAACGAAGAAAGAAATGGAGAATCGGAGAAATAAATGGAGAAACGAAGAAATAGACCGTGAAACGGAGAAAGAAACGGAGAAACGAAGAAAGAAACGTAGAAACGAAGAAAGAAACGGAGAAACGAACAAAGGAACGGAGAAACGAACAAAGAAACGGAGAAACGAAGAAAGAAACGGAGAAACGAAGAAAGGAATCGAGAAACGAACAAAGAAACGGAGAAACGAAGAAAGAAACGGAGAATCGGAGAAATAAATGGAGAAACGAAGAAATAAACGGAGAAACGAAGAAAGAAACGGAGAAACGAAGAAAGAAACGGAGAAACGAAGAAAGAAACGGAGAAATGAAGAAAGAACCGGAGAAACGAAGAAAGAAACGGAGAAACGAAGAAAGAAACGGAGAAACGAAGAAAGAAACGGAGAAACGAAGAAAGAAACGGAGAAACGAAGAAAGAAACGGAGATACGAAGAAAGAAACGGAGAAACGAAGAAAGAAACGGAGAAACGAAGGAAGAAACTGAGAAACGATGAAAGAAATGGAGAATCGGAGAAATAAATGGAGAAACGAAGAAATAGACCGTGACACGGAGAAAGAAACGGAGAAACGAAGAAAGAAACGGAGAAACGAAGAAAGAAACGGAGAAACGAACAAAGGAACGGAGAAACGATCAAGAAACGGAGAAACGAAGAAAGAAACGGAGAAACGAAGAAAGGAATCGAGAAACGAACAAAGAAACGGAGAAACGAAGAAAGAAACGGAGAATCGGAGAAATAAATGGAGAAACGAAGAAATAAACGGAGAAACGGAGAAACGGAGAAATAAATGGAGAAACGAAAAAATAAAAGGAGAAACGAACAAAGAAGCGGAGAAACGAAGAAAGAAACGGAGAAACGAACAAAGGAACGGAGAAACGATCAAGAAACGGAGAAACGAAGAAAGAAACGGAGAAACGAAGAAAGGAATCGAGAAACGATCAAAGAAACGGAGAAACGAAGAAAGAAACGGAGAATCGGAGAAATAAATGGAGAAACGAAGAAATAAACGGAGAAACGGAGAAATAAACGGAGAAACGAGAAAATAAAAGGAGAAACGAACAAAGAAACGGAGAAACGAAGAAAGAAACGGAGAAACGAAGAAAGAATCGGAGAAACGAACAAAGAAACCGAGAAACGAAGAAAGAACCGGAGTAACGAAGAAAGAAACCGAGAAACGGAGAAATAAACGGAGAAACGAAGAAAGAAACGGAGAAACGAAGAAATAAACGGAGAAACGAAGAAAGAAACAAAGAAACGAAGAAGGAAACGGAGAAGCGAACAAAGAAACGGAGAAACGAAGAAAGAAACGGAGAAACGAAGAAAGAAACGGAGAAACGAAGAAAGAAACAGAGAAACGAAGAAAGAAACGGAGAAACGAAGAAATAAACCGAGAAACGGAGAAAGAAACGGAGAAACGAAGAAAGAAACCGAGAAACGAGAAAAGAACCGGAGTAACGAAGAAAGAAACCGAGAAACGGAGAAATAAATGGAGAAACGAAGAAATAAACGGAGAAACGAAGAAAGAAACGGAGAAACGAAGAAAGAAACGGAGAAACGAAGGAAGAAACTGAGAAACGAAGAAAGAAATGGAGAATCGGAGAAATAAATGGAGAAACGAAGAAATAAACCGAGAAACGGAGAAAGAAACGGAGAATCGGAGAAATAAATGGAGAAACGAAGAAATAGACCGGGAAACGGAGAAAGAAACGGAGAAACGTACAAACAAACGGAGAAACGAAGAAAGAAACGGTGAAACGAAGAAAGAAACGGAGAAATAAAGGGAGAAACGAAGAAATAAACGGAGAAACGAACAAGGAAACGGAGAAACGAAGAAGGAAACGGAGAAACGAAGAAAGAAACAGAGAAACGAAGAAAGAAACGGAGAAACGAAGAATGAAACGGAGAAACGAACAAAGAAACGGAGAAACGAAGAAAGAAACGGAGAAACGAAGAAAGAAACCGAGAAACGAAGAAAGAACCGGAGTAACGAAGAAAGAAACCGAGAAACGGAGAAATAAATGGAGAAACGAAGAAATAAACGGAGAAACGAAGAAAGAAACGGAGAAACGAAGAAAGAAACGGAGAAACGAAGAATGAAACGGAGAAACGAACAAAGAAACGGAGAAACGAAGAAAGAAACGGAGAAACGAAGAAAGAAACCGAGAAACGAAGAAAGAACCGGAGTAACGAAGAAAGAAACCGAGAAACGGAGAAATAAATGGAGAAACGAAGAAATAAACGGAGAAACGAAGAAAGAAACCGAGAAACGAAGAAAGAACCGGAGTAACGAAGAAAGAAACCGAGAAACGGAGAAATAAACGGAGAAACGAAGAAAGAAACGGAGAAACGAAGAAATAAACGGAGAAACGAAGAAAGAAACAAAGAAACGAAGAAGGAAACGGAGAAGCGAACAAAGAAACGGAGAAACGAAGAAAGAAACGGAGAAACGAAGAAAGAAACGGAGAAACGAAGAAAGAAACAGAGAAACGAAGAAAGAAACGGAGAAACGAAGAAATAAACCGAGAAACGGAGAAAGAAACGGAGAAACGAAGAAAGAAACCGAGAAACGAGAAAAGAACCGGAGTAACGAAGAAAGAAACCGAGAAACGGAGAAATAAATGGAGAAACGAAGAAATAAACGGAGAAACGAAGAAAGAAACGGAGAAACGAAGAAAGAAACGGAGAAACGAAGGAAGAAACTGAGAAACGAAGAAAGAAATGGAGAATCGGAGAAATAAATGGAGAAACGAAGAAATAAACCGAGAAACGGAGAAAGAAACGGAGAATCGGAGAAATAAATGGAGAAACGAAGAAATAGACCGGGAAACGGAGAAAGAAACGGAGAAACGTACAAACAAACGGAGAAACGAAGAAAGAAACGGTGAAACGAAGAAAGAAACGGAGAAATAAAGGGAGAAACGAAGAAATAAACGGAGAAACGAACAAGGAAACGGAGAAACGAAGAAGGAAACGGAGAAACGAAGAAAGAAACGGAGAAACGAAGAAAGAAACGGAGAAACGAAGAATGAAACGGAGAAACGAACAAAGAAACGGAGAAACGAAGAAAGAAACGGAGAAACGAAGAAAGAAACCGAGAAACGAAGAAAGAACCGGAGTAACGAAGAAAGAAACCGAAAAACGGAGAAATAAATGGAGAAACGAAGAAATAAACGGAGAAACGAAGAAAGAAACGGAGAAACGAAGAAATAAACGGAGAAACGAAGAAATAAACGGAGAAACGAAGAAAGAAACGGAGAAACGAAGAAATAAACGTAGAAACGAAGAAAGAAACGGAGAAATGAAGAAAGAAACGGAGAATCGAAGAAAGAAACGGAGAAACGGAGAAACGAAGAAATAAACCGAGAAACGGAGAAAGAAACGGAGGAACGAAGAAAGAAACGGAGAAACGAAGAAAGAAACGGAGAAACGAACAAAGAAACGGAGAAACGAACAAAGAAACGGACAAACGAACAAAGAAACGGAGGAACGGAGAAATAAATGGAGAAACGTAGAAATAAACGGAGAAACGAAGAAAGAAACGGAGAAACGAAGCAAGAAACGGAGAAACGAAGAAAGAAACGGAGAAATGAAGAAAGAAACGGAGAATCGAAGAAAGAAACGGAGAAACGGAGAAACGAAGAAATAAACCGAGAAACGGAGAAAGAAACGGAGAAACGAACAAAGAAACGGAGAAACGAAGAAAGAAACGGAGAAACGGAGAAAGAAATGGAGAAACGAAGAAATAAACGGAGAAACGAAGAAAGAAACGGAGAAACGAAGAAATAAACGGAGAAACGAAGAAATAAACGGAGAAACGAAGAAAGAAACGGAGAAACGAAGAAATAAACGGAGAAACGAAGAAAGAAACAAAGAAACGGAGAAGGAAACGGAGAAGCGAACAAAGAAACGGAGAAACGAAGAAAGAAACGGAGACACGAACAATGAAACGCAGAAACGAAGAATGACGCGGAGAAACGAAGAAATAAACGGAGAAATGAAGAAAGAAACGGAGAAACAAAGAAAGAAACGGAGAAACGAACAAAGAAACGGAGAAGCGAAGAAAGAAACGGAGGAACGACGAATGAAACGGCGAAACGAAGAAAGAATCGGTGAAATAAATGGAGAAACGAAGATATAAAAGGAGAAACGAAGAAAGAAACGGTGAAACGAAGAAAGAAACGGAGAAACGAAGAAAGAAACAGAGAAACGAACAATGAAACGCAGAAACGTAGAATGAGACGGAGAAACGAAGAAATAAACGGAGAAATGAAGAAAGAAACGGAGAAACAAAGAAAGAAACGGAGAAACGGACAAAGAAACGGAGAAACGAAGAAAGAAACGGGGAAACGAAGAAAGAAACGGAGAATCGGAGAAATAAATGGAGAAACGAAGAAATAAACGGAGAAACGGAGAAATAAATGGAGAAACGAAGAAATAAACGGAGAAACGAACAAGGAAACGGAGAAACGAACAAAGAAACGGAGAAACGAAGAAAGAAACAGAGAAACGAAGAAAGAAACGCAGAAACGAAGAAACAAACCGAGAAACGGAGAAAGAAACGGAAAAACGAAGAAAGAAACAGAGAAACGAACAATGAAACGCAGAAACGTAGAATGAGACGGAGAAACGAAGAAATAAACGGAGAAATGAAGAAAGAAACGGAGAAACGAAGAAAGAAACGGCGAAACGAAGAAAGAAACGGAGAAACGAAGGAAGAAACGGAGAAACGAAGAAAGAAACGCAGAAACGAAGAAAGAAACGGAGAAAGGAAGAAAGAAACGTGGAAGCGAACAAAGAAACGGAGAAACGAACAAAGAAACGGAGAAACGAAAAAAGAACCGGAGAAATAAATGGAGAAACGAAGAAGTAAACGGAGAAACGAACAAGGAAACGGAGAAACGAAGAAAGAAACGGAGAAACGAAGAAAGAAACAGAGAAACGAAGAAAGAAACGGATAAACGAAGAAATAAACCGAGAAACGGAGAAAGAAACGGAGAAACGAAGAAAGAAACAGAGAAACGATCAATGAAACGCAGAAACGAGGAATGAAACGGAGAAACGAAGAAATAAACGGAGAAATGAAGAAATAAACGGAGAAACAAAGAAAGAAACGGAGAAACGAACAAAGCAACGGACAAACGAAGAAAAAAACGGGGAAGCGAAGAATGAAACGCAGAATCGAAGAAAGAAACGGAGAAATAAATGGAGAAACGAAGATATAAACGGAGAAACGAAGAAAGAAACGGAGAAACGAAGAAAAGATAAAAGAATCGGAGAAACGAAGAAAGAAACGGAGAAACGGTGAAATAAATGGAGAAACGAAGAAATAAACGTAGAAACGAAGAAAGAATCGGAGAAACGAGGAAAGAAACGGAGAAACGAAGAAAGAAACGGAGTAACGAAGAAAGAAACGATGAAACGCAGAAAGAAACGGAGAAACGAACAAAGAAACGGTGAAACGAAGAAAGAAACGGAGAAACGAAGAAAGAAACGGAGAAACGAAGAAAGAAACGGAGAAACGAACAAAGAAACGGAGAGACGAAGAAAGATACGGAGAAACGGTGAAATAATTGGAGAAACGAAGAAATAAACGGAGAAACGAACAAGCAAACGGAGAAATGAAGAAAGAAACGGAGAAACGAAGAAAGAAATGAAGAAACGAAGAAAGAAACGAAGAAACGAAGAAAGAAACGGAGAAACGGACAAAGAAACGGAGAAACGAAGGAAGAAACGGAGAAACGAAGAAAGAATCGGAGACACGAAGAAAGAAACGGAGAAACGAAGAATGAACCGGAGTAACGAAGAAAGAAACGGAGAAACGAAGAAAGAAACGGAGAAACGAAGAAAGAAACGGAAAAATGAACAAAGAAACGGAGAAACGAAGAAAGAAACGGAGAAACGAAGAAATAGACGGAGAAATGAACAAGGAAACGGAGAAACGAAGAAAGAAACGGAGAAACGAAGAAAGAAACGGAGAAACGAAGAAAGAAACGGAGAAAAGAAGAAAGAAACGGAGAAACGAAGAAAGAAACGGAGAAAGAAACGGAGAAACGAAGAAAGAAACGGAGAAAGAAACGGAGAAACGAAGAAAGAAACGGAGAAACGAAGAAAGAAACGGAGAAACGAACAAAGAAACGGAGAAACGAAGAAAGAAACGGAGAAACGAAGAAAGAAACGGAGAAGCGAAGAAATAAACGGAGAAACGAAGAAAGAAACGAAGAAACAAACGAAGAAAGAAACGGAGAAACGAAGAAAGAAACGGAGAAACGAAGAAAGAAACGGAGAAACGAAGAAAGAAACGAAGAAACAAACGAAGAAAGAAACGGAGAAACGAAGAAAGAAACGGAGAAACGAAGAAAGAAACAGAGAAACGAAGAAAGAAACGGAGAAACGAACAAAGAAACGGAGAAACGAAGAAAGAGACGGAGAAATAAATGGAGAAACGAACAAAGAAACGCAGAAACGGAGAAAGAAACGGAGAAACGAAGAAAGATACGAAGAAACAAACGAAGAAAGAAACGGAGAAACGAAGAAAGAAACGGAGAAACGAAGAAAGAAACAGAGAAACGAAGAAAGAAACGGAGAAACGAACAAAGAAACGCAGAAACGAAGAAAGAAACGGAGAAATAAATGGAGAAACGAAGAAGTAAACGGAGAAACGAAGAAAGAAACGGAGAAACGAACAAAGAACTGGAGAAACGAAGAAAGAAACGGAGAAACGTAGAAAGAAACGGAGATGCGAACAAAGAAACGGAGAAACGAACAAAGAAACGGAGAAACGTACAAAGAAACGGAGGAACGGAGAAATAAATGGAGAAACGAAGAAATAAACGGAGAAACGAAGAAATAAACGGAGAAACGAGGAAAGAAACGGAGAAACGAAGGAAGAAACGGAGAAACGAAGAAAGAAACGGAGAAACGAACAAAGAAATGGAGAAACGAAGAAAGAAACGGAGAAACGAAGAAAGAAACGCAGAAACGAAGAAAGAAACGGAGAAAGGAAGAAAGAAACATAGAAACGAAGGAAAAAACGTAGAAGCGAACAAAGAAACGGAGAAAGGAAGAGAGAATCGGAGAAGCGAACAAAGAAACGGAGAAACGGAGAAATAAATGGAGAAACGAAGAAAGAAATGGAGAAACGATCAAAGAAACGGAGAAGCGAAGAAAGAAACGGAGAAATAAATGGAGAAACGAAGATATAAACGGCGAAATGAACAAGGAAACGGAGAAACGTAGAAAGAAACGGAGAAATAAATGGAGAAACGAAGAAATAGACGGAGAAACGAAGAAGGAAACGGAGAAACGAAGAAGAAAACGGAGAAACGAAGAAAGAAACGGAGAAACGAAGAAATAAACGGAGTAACGAAGAAAGAAACGGAGAAACGAACAAAGAAACGGAGAAACGAACAAAGAAACGGAGAAACGAAGAAAGAAACGGAGAAACGGAGAAATAAATGGAGAAACGGAGAAATAAACGGAGAAACGAACAAAGAAACGGAGAAACGAAGAAAGAAACGGAGAAACGGAGAAATAAATGGAGAAACGGAGAAATAAACGGAGAAACGAACAAAGAAACGGAGAAACGAAGAAAGAAACGGAGAAATAAATGGAGAAACGAAGAAATAGACGGAGAAACGAAAAAGGAAACGGAGAAACGAAGAAGGAAACGGAGAAACGAAGAAAGAAACGGAGAAACGAAGAAAGAAACGGAGTAACGAAGAAAGAAACGGAGAAACGAACAAAGAAACGGAGAAACGAACAAAGAAACGGAGAAACGAACAAAGAAACGGAGAAACGGAGAAATAAATGGAGAAACGGAGAAATAAACGGAGAAACGAACAAAGAAACGGAGAAACGAAGAAAGAAACGGAGAAATAAATGGAGAGACGAAGAAATAGACGGAGAAACGAAGAAGGAAACGGAGAAACGAAGAAGGAAACGGAGAAATGAAGAAAGAAACGGAGAAACGAAGAAAGAAACGGAGTAACGAAGAAAGAAACGGAGAAACGAAGAAAGAAACGCAGAAACGAAGAAAGAAACGGAGAAAGGAAGAAAGAAACATAGAAACGAAGAAAGGAACGGAGATGCGAACAAAGAAACGGAGAAAGGAAGAAAGAAACGGAGAAGCGAACAAAGAAACGGAGAAAGGAAGAAAGAAACGGAGAACCGAACAAAGAAACGGAGAAACGGAGAAATAAATGGAGAAGCGAAGAAATAAACGGAGAAACGAAGAAAGAAACGGAGAAACGAACAAAGATACGGAGAAACGAAGAAAGAAACGGAGAAATAAATGGAGAAACGAAGAAATAAACGGAGAAATGAACAAGGAAACGGAGAAACGAAGAAAGAAACGGAGAAATAAATGGAGAAACGAAGAAGTAAACGGAGAAATGAACAAGGAAACGAAAAAACGAAGAAAGAAACGGAGAAACGAAGAAAGAAACGGAGAAACGTAGAAAGAAACGGAGATACAAACAAAGAAACGGAGAAACGAACAAAGAAACGGAGGAACGGAGAAATAAATGGAGAAACGAAGAAATAAACGGAGAAACGAAGAAATAAACGGAGAAACGAAGAAACAAACGGAGAAACGAAGAAAGAAACGGAGAAACGAAGAAAGAAACGGAGAAACGAACAAAGAACTGGAGAAACGAAGAAAGAAACGGAGATAGGAAGAAAGAAACATAGAAACGAAGAAAAAAACGGAGAAGCGAACAAAGAAACGGAGAAAGGAAGAGAGAATCGGAGAAGCGAACAAAGAAACGGAGAAACGGAGAAATAAATGGAGAAACGAAGAAAGAAACGGAGAAACGAAGAGAGAAACGGAGAAAAGAAGAAAGAAACGAAGAAATAAATGGAGAAACGAAGATATAAACGGCGAAATGAACAAGGAAACGGAGAAACCAAGAAAGAAACGGAGAAACGAAGAAAGAAGCGGAGAAACGAACAAAGAAACGTAGAAACGAAGAAAGAAACGGAGAAATAAATGGAGAAACGAAGAAATAAACGGAGAAATGAACAAGGAAACGGAGAAGCGAAGAAAGAAACGGAGAAATAAATGGAGAAACGAAGAAATAGACGGAGAAACGAACAAGGAAACGAAGAAACGGAGAAACGAACAAAGAAACGGGGAAACGAAGAAAGAAACGGAGAAACGAACAAAGAACTGGAGAAACGAAGAAAGAAACGGAGATAGGAAGAAAGAAACATAGAAACGAAGAAAAAAACGGAGAAGCGAACAAAGAAACGGAGAAAGGAAGAGAGAATCGGAGAAGCGAACAAAGAAACGGAGAAACGGAGAAATAAATGGAGAAACGAAGAAAGAAACGGAGAAACGAAGAGAGAAACGGAGAAAAGAAGAAAGAAACGAAGAAATAAATGGAGAAACGAAGATATAAACGGCGAAATGAACAAGGAAACGGAGAAACCAAGAAAGAAACGGAGAAACGAAGAAAGAAGCGGAGAAACGAACAAAGAAACGGAGAAACGAAGAAAGAAACGGAGAAATAAATGGAGAAACGAAGAAATAAACGGAGAAATGAACAAGGAAACGGAGAAGCGAAGAAAGAAACGGAGAAATAAATGGAGAAACGAAGAAATAGACGGAGAAACGAACAAGGAAACGAAGAAACGGAGAAACGAACAAAGAAACGGGGAAACGAAGAAAGAAACGGAGAAACGAACAAAGAACTGGAGAAACGAAGAAAGAAACGGAGATAGGAAGAAAGAAACATAGAAACGAAGAAAAAAACGGAGAAGCGAACAAAGAAACGGAGAAAGGAAGAGAGAATCGGAGAAGCGAACAAAGAAACGGAGAAACGGAGAAATAAATGGAGAAACGAAGAAAGAAACGGAGAAACGAAGAGAGAAACGGAGAAAAGAAGAAAGAAACGAAGAAATAAATGGAGAAACGAAGATATAAACGGCGAAATGAACAAGGAAACGGAGAAACCAAGAAAGAAACGGAGAAACGAAGAAAGAAGCGGAGAAACGAACAAAGAAACGGAGAAACGAAGAAAGAAACGGAGAAATAATTGGAGAAACGAAGAAATAAACGGAGAAACGAAGAAAGGAACGGAGAAACGAACAAAGAAACGGAGAAACGAAGATAGAAACGGAGAAACGAAGAAAGAAACCCAGATACGAAGAAAGAAACGGAGAAACGAAGAAAGAAACGGAGAAACGAAGAAAGAAACGCAGAAACGAAGAAGAAACGGAGAAACGAAGAAAGAAACAAAGAAACGAAGAAAGAAACGGATAAACAAACAAAGAAACGGAGAAACGAATAAAGAAACGGAGAAATAAATGGACAAACGAAGAAATAAACGGAGAAATGAACAAGGAAACGGAGAAACGAAGAAAGAAACGGAGAAACGAAGAAATAAACGGAGAAACGAAGAAAGAAACGCAGAAACGTAGAAAGAAACGGAGGAACGGAGAAATAAATGGAGAAGCGAAGAAATAAACGGTGAAACGAGGAAAGAAACTGAGAAACGAATAAAGAAACGGAGAAGAGAACAAAGAAACGGAGAAACGGAGAAAGAAACGGAGAAACGAAGAAAGAAACGGAGAAACGAACAAATAAACGGAGAAACGAAGAAATAAACGGAGAAACGAAGCAAGAAACGGAGAAACGAAGAAAGAAACGGAAAAACGAAGAAAGAAACGGAGAAACGAACAATGAAACGGAGAAACGAAGAAAGAAACGCAGAAACGAAGAAAGAAACGGAGAAACAAAGAAAGAAACGGAGAAACGAAGAAAGAAACGGAGAAACGAAGAAATAAACGGAGAAACGAACAAAGAAACGGAGAAACGAACAAAGAAACGGAGAAACGAACAAAGAAACGGAGAAACGAACAAAGAAACGGAGAAACGGAGAAAGAAACGGAGAAACGAACAAAGAAACGGAGAAACGAACAAAGAAACGGAGAAACGAACAAAGAAACGGAGAAACGGAGAAAGAAACGGAGAAACGAAGAAAGAAACGGAGAAACGAACAAATAAACGGAGAAACGAAGAAAGAAACGCAGAAACGAAGAAAGAAACGGAGAAACGGAGAAATAAATGGAGAAGCGAAGAAATAAACGGAGAAACGAAGAAATAAACGGAGAAACGAAGCAAGAAACGGAGAAACGAAGAAAGAAACGGAAAAACGAAGAAAGAAACGGAGAAACGAACAATGAAACGGAGAAACGAAGAAAGAAACGCAGAAACGAAGAAAGAAACGGAGAAACAAAGAAAGAAACGGAGAAACGAAGAAAGAAACGGAGAAACGAAGAAATAAACGGAGAAACGAACAAAGAAACGGAGAAACGAACAAAGAAACGGAGAAACGAACAAAGAAACGGAGAAACGAACAAAGAAACGGAGAAACGGAGAAAGAAACGGAGAAACGAAGAAAGAAACGGAGAAACGAACAAATAAACGGAGAAACGAAGAAAGAAACGGAGAAATAAATGGAGAAACGAAGAAATAAACGGAGAAATGAACAAGGAAACGGAGAAACGAAGAAAGAAACGGAGAAACGAAGAAAGAAACGGAGAAACGAAGATAGAAACGGAGAAACGAAGAAAGAAACCCAGATACGAAGAAAGAAACGGAGAAACGAAGAAAGAAACGGAGAAACGAAGAAAGAAACGCAGAAACGAAGAAGAAACGGAGAAACGAAGAAAGAAACAAAGAAACGAAGAAAGAAACGGATAAACAAACAAAGAAACGGAGAAACGAATAAAGAAACGGAGAAATAAATGGACAAACGAAGAAATAAACGGAGAAATGAACAAGGAAACGGAGAAACGAAGAAAGAAACGGAGAAACGAAGAAATAAACGGAGAAACGAAGAAAGAAACGCAGAAACGTAGAAAGAAACGGAGGAACGGAGAAATAAATGGAGAAGCGAAGAAATAAACGGTGAAACGAGGAAAGAAACTGAGAAACGAATAAAGAAACGGAGAAGAGAACAAAGAAACGGAGAAACGAAGGAAGAAACGGAGAAACGAAGAAAGAAACGGAGAAACGAAGAAAGAAACGGAGAAACGAAGAAAGAAACGGAGAAACGAAGAAAGAAACGAAGAAACGAACAAAGAAACGGAGAAACGAACAAAGAAACGGAGAAACGAAGAAAGAAACGGAGAAACGAAGTAAGAAGCGGAGAAATGAACAAAGAAACGGAGAAACGAAGAAAGAAACGGAGACAGAAACGGAGAAACGAACAAAGAAACGGGGAAACGAAAAAAGAAACGGGGAAATAAATAGAGAAAAGAAGAAATAAATGGAGAAATGAACAAGGAAACGGAGAAACGGAGAAAGAAACGGAGAAACGAAGAAAGACACGAAGAAAGAAACGAAGAAACGAAGAAAGAAACGGAGAATCGGAGAAATAAATGGAGAAACGAAGGAATAAACCGAGAAGCGGAGAGAGAAACGCAGAAACGAACAAAGAAACGGAGAAACGAACAAAAGAAGCGGAGAAACGAAGGAAGAAACGGAGAAATAAATGGAGAAACGAAGAAATAAACGGAGAAAAGGAGAAAGAAACGGAGAAACGAAGAAAGAAACGGAGAAACGAAGAAGGAAACGGAGAAACGAAGAAAGAAACGGAGAAACGAAGAAAGAAACGGAGAAACGAAGAAAGAAACGGAGAAACGAAGAAAGAAACGAAGAAACGAACAAAGAAACGGAGAAACGAACAAAGAAACGGAGAAACGGAGAAATAAATGAAGAAACCAAGAAATATACGGAGAAACGAAGAAAGAAACGGAGAAACGAAGAAAGAAACGTAGAAACGAAGAAAGAAACGGAGAAACGAAGAATGAAACGGAGATACGAACAAAGAAATGGAGAAACGAACAAAGAAGCGGAGAAACGAAGGAAGAAACGGAGAAATAAATGGAGAAACGAAGAAATAAACGGAGAAACGAAGAAAGAAACGGAGAAACGAAGAAAGAAACGGAGAAACGTAGAAGGAAACGGAGAAACGAAGAAAGAAACGGAGAAACGAAGAAAGAAACGTAGAAACGAACAAAGAAACGGAGAAACGAACAAAGAAAAGGAGAAACGAAGAATGAAGCGGAGAAACGAAGAAAGAAAGGGAGAAACGAAGAAAGAAACGGAGAAACGAACAAAGAAACAGAGAAACGAAGAAAGAAACGGAGAACCGAAAAAAGAAGCGAAGAAACGAAGAAAGAAACGGAGAAACGAAGTAAGAAGCGGAGAAATGAACAAAGAAACGGAGAAACGAAGAAAGAAACGGAGAAACGAAGAAAGAAACGGAGACAGAAACGGAGAAACGAACAAAGAAACGAAGAAACGAAAAAAGAAACGGGGAAATAAATAGAGAAAAGAAGAAATAAATGGAGAAATGAACAAGGAAACGGAGAAACGGAGAAAGAAACGGAGAAACGAAGAAAGAAACGAAGAAAGAAACGAAGAAACGAAGAAAGAAACGAAGAAACGAAGAAAGAAACGGAGAATCGGAGAAATAAATGGAGAAACGAAGGAATAAACCGAGAAACGGAGAGAGAATCGCAGAAACGAACAAAGAAACGGAGAAACGAACAAAGAAGCGGAGAAACGAAGGAAGAAACGGAGAAATAAATGGAGAAACGAAGAAATAAACGGAGAAACGAAGAAAGAAACGGAGAAACGAAGAAAGAAACGGAGAAACGAAGAAGGAAACGGAGAAACGAAGAAAGAAACGGAGAAACGAAGAAAGAACGGGGAAACGAAGAAAGAAAAGGAGAAACGAAGAAAGAAACGGAGAAACGAACAATGAAACGCAGAAACGAAGAATGAAACGGAGAAACGAAGAAAGAAACGGAGAAATAAATGGAGAAACGAAGAAATAGACCAAGAAACGGAGAAAGAAACGGAGAAACGAAGAAAGAATCGGAGTAACGATGAAAGAAACAAAGAAACGAAGAAAGAAACGGGGAAACGAAGAATGAAACGGAGAAACGAAGAAAGAAACGGAGAAACGAAGAAAGAAACGGAGAAATGAAGAAAGAAACGGAGAAATAATTGGAGAAACGAAGAAATAAACGGAGAAACGGGAAAAGAAACGGAGAAACGAAGAAAGAAACGGAGAAACGAAGAAAGAAACGGAGAAACGGAGAAATAAATGGAGAAACGAAGAAATAAACGGAGAAACGAAGAAAGAAACGGAGAAACGAAGAAAGAAACGGAGAAACGAAGAAAGAAAGGGAGAAACGAAGAAAGAAACGGAGAAACGAACAAAGAAACAGAGAAACGTACAAACAAACGGAGAAACGAAAAAAGAAACGGGGAAATAAATGGAGAAAAGACGAAATAAATGGAGAAATGAACAAGGAAACGGAGAAATTGAGAAAGAAACGGAGAGACGAAGAAAGAAACGAAGAAAGAAACGAGGGAACGAAGAAAGAAACGGAGAAATGAAGAAAGAAACGGAGAAACGAAGAAAGAAACGGAGAAACGAAGTAAGAAACGGAGAAATAATTGGAGAAACGAAGAAATAAACCGAGAAACGGGAAAAGAAACGGAGAAACGAACAAAGAAACGGAGAAACGAAGAAAGAAACGGAGAATCGAAGAAAGAAACGAAGAAACGAAGAAATAAACGGAGACACGAACAAAGAAATGGAGAAACGAACAAAGAAGCGGAGAAACGAAGAAAGAAACGGAGTAACGAAGAAAGAAACGAAATAACGAAGAAAGAAACGGAGAAATAAATGGAGAAACGAAGAAATAAACCGAGAAACGAAGAAAGAAACGGAGAAACGAAGAAAGAAACTGAGAAACGAAGAAAGAAAAGGAGAATCGGAGTAATAAATGTAGAAACGAAGAAATAGACCGAGAAACGGAGAAAGAAACGGAGAAACGAACAAAGAAACGGAGAAACGAAGAAAGAAACGGAGAAACGAACAAAGAAACGGAAAAACGAAGAAAGAAACGGAGAAACGAAGAAAGAAACGGAGAAACGAAGAAGGAAACGAAGAAATAAATGGAGAAACGAACAAGGAAACGGACAAACGTGGAAAGGAACGGAGAAACGAAGAACGAAACCGAGAAACGTAGAAAGAAACGGAGATACGAACAAAGAAACGGGGAAACGAACAAAGAAACGGAGAAACGAAGAAAGAAACGGAGAAACGGAGAAAGAAATGGAGAAACGGAGAAATAAATGGAGAAACGAAGAAATAAACGGAGAAACGAAGAAAGAAATGGAGAAACGAAGAAAGAAACGCAGAAACGAAGAAAGAAACGGAGAAACGAAGAAAGAAACGGAGAAACGAAGAAAGAAACGGAGAATTGGGGAAATAAATGGAGAATCGAAGAAATAAACGGAGAAACGGAGAAATAAATGGAGAAACGAAGAAATAAACGGAAAAACGAAGAAAGAAACGGAGAAACGAAGAAAGAGGCGGAGTAACGAATAAAGAAGCGAAGAAACGAAGAAAGAAACGGAGAAATAAATGGAGAAACGAAGAAATAGACGGAGAAACGAAGAAAGAAACGGAGAAACGAATAAAGAAACGGAGAAACGACGAAAGGAACGGAGAAAAAATTGGAGAAGCGAAGAAATAAACGGACAAACGTACAAGGAAACGGAGAAACGAAGAAGGGAACGGACAAACGAAGAAAGAAACGGAGAAACGAAGAAAGAAACTGAGAAACGAAGAAAGAAACGGGGAAACGAACAAAGAAACGGAGAAACGAAGGAAGTAACGGAGAATCGGAGAAATAAATGGAGAATCGAAAAAATAAACGGAGAAACGGAGAAATAAATGGAGAAACGAAGAAATAAACGGAGAAACTAAGAAAGAAACGGAAAAACGAAGAAAGAAACGGAGAAACGAAGAAAGAAACGGAGTAACGAAGAAAGAAGCGAAGAAACGAAGAAAGAAACGGAGAAATAAATGGAGAAACGAAGAAATAGACGGAGAAACGAAGAAAGAAACGGAGAAACGAATAAAGAAACGGAGAAACGACGAAAGGAACGGAGAAAAAATTGGAGAAGCGAAGAAATAAACGGAGAAACGAAGAAAGAAACGGAGAAACGAAGAAAGAAACGGAGAAACGAAGAAGGAAACGGAGAAACGAAGAAAGAAACGGAGAAACGAAGAAAGAACGGGGAAACGAAGAAAGAAAAGGAGAAACGAAGAAAGAAACGGAGAAACGAACAATGAAACGCAGAAACGAAGAATGAAACGGAGAAACGAAGAAAGAAACGGAGAAATAAATGGAGAAACGAAGAAATAGACCAAGAAACGGAGAAAGAAACGGAGAAACGAAGAAAGAATCGGAGTAACGATGAAAGAAACAAAGAAACGAAGAAAGAAACGGGGAAACGAAGAATGAAACGGAGAAACGAAGAAAGAAACGGAGAAACGAAGAAAGAAACGGAGAAATGAAGAAAGAAACGGAGAAATAATTGGAGAAACGAAGAAATAAACGGAGAAACGGGAAAAGAAACGGAGAAACGAACAAAGAAACGGAGAAACGAAGAAAGAAACGGAGAAACGGAGAAATAAATGGAGAAACGAAGAAATAAACGGAGAAACGAAGAAAGAAACGGAGAAACGAAGAAAGAAACGGAGAAACGAAGAAAGAAAGGGAGAAACGAAGAAAGAAACGGAGAAACGAACAAAGAAACAGAGAAACGTACAAACAAACGGAGAAACGAAAAAAGAAACGGGGAAATAAATGGAGAAAAGACGAAATAAATGGAGAAATGAACAAGGAAACGGAGAAATTGAGAAAGAAACGGAGAGACGAAGAAAGAAACGAAGAAAGAAACGAGGGAACGAAGAAAGAAACGGAGAAATGAAGAAAGAAACGGAGAAACGAAGAAAGAAACGGAGAAACGAAGTAAGAAACGGAGAAATAATTGGAGAAACGAAGAAATAAACCGAGAAACGGGAAAAGAAACGGAGAAACGAACAAAGAAACGGAGAAACGAAGAAAGAAACGGAGAATCGAAGAAAGAAACGAAGAAACGAAGAAATAAACGGAGACACGAACAAAGAAATGGAGAAACGAACAAAGAAGCGGAGAAACGAAGAAAGAAACGGAGTAACGAAGAAAGAAACGAAATAACGAAGAAAGAAACGGAGAAATAAATGGAGAAACGAAGAAATAAACCGAGAAACGAAGAAAGAAACGGAGAAACGAAGAAAGAAACTGAGAAACGAAGAAAGAAACGGAGAATCGGAGTAATAAATGTAGAAACGAAGAAATAGACCGAGAAACGGAGAAAGAAACGGAGAAACGAACAAAGAAACGGAGAAACGAAGAAAGAAACGGAGAAACGAACAAAGAAACGGAAAAACGAAGAAAGAAACGGAGAAACGAAGAAAGAAACGGAGAAACGAAGAAGGAAACGAAGAAATAAATGGAGAAACGAACAAGGAAACGGACAAACGTGGAAAGGAACGGAGAAACGAAGAACGAAACCGAGAAACGTAGAAAGAAACGGAGATACGAACAAAGAAACGGGGAAACGAACAAAGAAACGGAGAAACGAAGAAAGAAACGGAGAAACGGAGAAAGAAATGGAGAAACGGAGAAATAAATGGAGAAACGAAGAAATAAACGGAGAAACGAAGAAAGAAATGGAGAAACGAAGAAAGAAACGCAGAAACGAAGAAAGAAACGGAGAAACGAAGAAAGAAACGGAGAAACGAAGAAAGAAACGGAGAATTGGGGAAATAAATGGAGAATCGAAGAAATAAACGGAGAAACGGAGAAATAAATGGAGAAACGAAGAAATAAACGGAAAAACGAAGAAAGAAACGGAGAAACGAAGAAAGAGGCGGAGTAACGAATAAAGAAGCGAAGAAACGAAGAAAGAAACGGAGAAATAAATGGAGAAACGAAGAAATAGACGGAGAAACGAAGAAAGAAACGGAGAAACGAATAAAGAAACGGAGAAACGACGAAAGGAACGGAGAAAAAATTGGAGAAGCGAAGAAATAAACGGACAAACGTACAAGGAAACGGAGAAACGAAGAAGGGAACGGACAAACGAAGAAAGAAACGGAGAAACGAAGAAAGAAACTGAGAAACGAAGAAAGAAACGGGGAAACGAACAAAGAAACGGAGAAACGAAGGAAGTAACGGAGAATCGGAGAAATAAATGGAGAATCGAAAAAATAAACGGAGAAACGGAGAAATAAATGGAGAAACGAAGAAATAAACGGAGAAACTAAGAAAGAAACGGAAAAACGAAGAAAGAAACGGAGAAACGAAGAAAGAAACGGAGTAACGAAGAAAGAAGCGAAGAAACGAAGAAAGAAACGGAGAAATAAATGGAGAAACGAAGAAATAGACGGAGAAACGAAGAAAGAAACGGAGAAACGAATAAAGAAACGGAGAAACGACGAAAGGAACGGAGAAAAAATTGGAGAAGCGAAGAAATAAGCGGACAAACGAACAAGGAAACGGAGAAACGAAGAAGGAAACGGAGAAACGAAGAAAGAAACGGAGAAACGAAGAAAGAAACGGTGAAACGAACAAAGAAACGGAGAAACGAAGAAAGAAACGGAGAAACGAAGAAAGAAACGGAGAAACGAAGAAAGAAACGGAGAAATAAATGGAGAAACGAAGAAATAAACCGAGAAACGGAAAAAGAAACGGAGAAACGAACAAAGAAACGGAGAAACGAACATAGAAACGGAGAAACGAAGACAGAAACGGAGAAACGGAGAAATAATTGGAGAAACGAAGAAATAAATGGAGAAACGAAGAAATAGACGTAGAAACGAAGAAAGAAACGGAGAAACGAGGAAAGAAACGGAGAAACGAAGAAAGAAACGGAGTAACGAAGGAAGAAACGGAGAAACGGAGAAAGGAACGGAGAAACGGAGAAATAAATGGAGAAACGAAGAAATAAACGTAGAAACGAAGAATGAAACGGAGAAACGAAGAAAGAAACGCAGAAACGAAGAAAGAAACGGAGAAACGAAGAAAGAAACGGAGTAACGAAGAAAGAAACGGAGAAACGAACAAAGAAAGGGAGAAACGAAGAAAGAAACGGAGAAACGAACAATGAAACGCAGAAACGAAGAATGGAACGGAGAAACGAAGAAAGAAACGGAGAAATAAATGGAGAAACGAAGATATAAACGGAGAAACGAAGAAAGAAACGGAGAAACGAAGAAAGAAACTGAGAAACGAAGAAAGAAACGGAGAATCGGAGAAATAAATGGAGAAACGAAGAAATAGACCGAGAAACGGAGAAAGAAACGGAGAAACGAAGAAAGAAACGGAGAAACGAAGAAAGAATCGGAGTAACGAAGAAAGAAACAAAGAAACGAAGAAAGAAACGGGGAAACGAAGAATGAAACAGAGACACGAAGAAAGAAACGGAGAAACGAAGAAAGAAACGGAGAAATGAAGAAAGAAACGGAGAAATAATTGGAGAAACGAAGAAATAAACGGAGAAACGGGAAAAGAAACGGAGAAACGAACAAAGAAACGGAGAAACGAAGAAAGAAACGGAGAAACGGAGAAATAAATGGAGAAACGAAGAAAGAAACGGAGAAACGAAGAAAGAAACGGAGTAACGAAGAAAGAAACGGAGAAACGAACAAAGAAAGGGAGAAACGAAGAAAGAAACGGAGAAACGAACAATGAAACGCAGAAACGAAGAATGAAACGGAGAAACGAAGAAAGAAACGGAGAAATAAATGGAGAAACGAAGATATAAACGGAGAAACGAAGAAAGAAACGGAGAAACGAAGAAAGAAACTGAGAAACGAAGAAAGAAACGGAGAATCGGAGAAATAAATGGAGAAACGAAGAAATAGACCGAGAAACGAAGAAAGAAACGGAGAAACGAAGAAAGAAACGGAGAAACGAAGAAAGAAACTGAGAAACGAAGAAAGAAACGGAGAATCGGAGAAATAAATGGAGAAACGAAGAAATAGACGGAGAAACGAAGAAAGAAACGGAGAAACGAATAAAGAAACGGAGAAACGACGAAAGGAACGGAGAAAAAATTGGAGAAGCGAAGAAATAAACGGACAAACGTACAAGGAAACGGAGAAACGAAGAAGGGAACGGAGAAACGAAGAAAGAAACGGAGAAACGAAGAAAGAAACTGAGAAACGAAGAAAGAAACGGGGAAACGAACAAAGAAACGGAGAAACGAAGGAAGTAACGGAGAATCGGAGAAATAAATGGAGAATCGAAAAAATAAACGGAGAAACGGAGAAATAAATGGAGAAACGAAGAAATAAACGGAGAAACTAAGAAAGAAACGGAAAAACGAAGAAAGAAACGGAGAAACGAAGAAAGAAACGGAGTAACGAAGAAAGAAGCGAAGAAACGAAGAAAGAAACGGAGAAATAAATGGAGAAACGAAGAAATAGACGGAGAAACGAAGAAAGAATCGGAGAAACGAATAAAGAAACGGAGAAACGACGAAAGGAACGGAGAAAAAATTGGAGAAGCGAAGAAATAAGCGGACAAACGAACAAGGAAACGGAGAAACGAAGAAGGAAACGGAGAAACGAAGAAAGAAACGGAGAAACGAAGAAAGAAACGGTGAAACGAACAAAGAAACGGAGAAACGAAGAAAGAAACGGAGAAACGAAGAAAGAAACGGAGAAACGAAGAAAGAAACGGAGAAATAAATGGAGAAACGAAGAAATAAACCGAGAAACGGAAAAAGAAACGGAGAAACGAACAAAGAAACGGAGAAACGAACATAGAAACGGAGAAACGAAGACAGAAACGGAGAAACGGAGAAATAATTGGAGAAACGAAGAAATAAATGGAGAAACGAAGAAATAGACGTAGAAACGAAGAAAGAAACGGAGAAACGAGGAAAGAAACGGAGAAACGAAGAAAGAAACGGAGTAACGAAGGAAGAAACGGAGAAACGGAGAAAGGAACGGAGAAACGGAGAAATAAATGGAGAAACGAAGAAATAAACGTAGAAACGAAGAATGAAACGGAGAAACGAAGAAAGAAACGCAGAAACGAAGAAAGAAACGGAGAAACGAAGAAAGAAACGGAGTAACGAAGAAAGAAACGGAGAAACGAACAAAGAAAGGGAGAAACGAAGAAAGAAACGGAGAAACGAACAATGAAACGCAGAAACGAAGAATGGAACGGAGAAACGAAGAAAGAAACGGAGAAATAAATGGAGAAACGAAGATATAAACGGAGAAACGAAGAAAGAAACGGAGAAACGAAGAAAGAAACTGAGAAACGAAGAAAGAAACGGAGAATCGGAGAAATAAATGGAGAAACGAAGAAATAGACCGAGAAACGGAGAAAGAAACGGAGAAACGAAGAAAGAAACGGAGAAACGAAGAAAGAATCGGAGTAACGAAGAAAGAAACAAAGAAACGAAGAAAGAAACGGGGAAACGAAGAATGAAACGGAGAAACGAAGAAAGAAACGGAGAAACGAAGAAAGAAACGGAGAAATGAAGAAAGAAACGGAGAAATAATTGGAGAAACGAAGAAATAAACGGAGAAACGGGAAAAGAAACGGAGAAACGAACAAAGAAACGGAGAAACGAAGAAAGAAACGGAGAAACGGAGAAATAAATGGAGAAACGAAGAAAGAAACGGAGAAACGAAGAAAGAAACGGAGTAACGAAGAAAGAAACGGAGAAACGAACAAAGAAAGGGAGAAACGAAGAAAGAAACGGAGAAACGAACAATGAAACGCAGAAACGAAGAATGAAACGGAGAAACGAAGAAAGAAACGGAGAAATAAATGGAGAAACGAAGATATAAACGGAGAAACGAAGAAAGAAACGGAGAAACGAAGAAAGAAACTGAGAAACGAAGAAAGAAACGGAGAATCGGAGAAATAAATGGAGAAACGAAGAAATAGACCGAGAAACGAAGAAAGAAACGGAGCAACGAAGAAAGAAACGGAGAAACGAAGAAAGAAAATGAGAAACGAAGAAAGAAACGGAGAATCGGAGAAATAAATGGAGAAACGAAGAAATAGACCGAGAAACGAAGAAAGAAACGGAGAAACGAAGAAAGAAACGGAGAAACGAAGAAAGAATCGGAGTAACGAAGAAAGAAACAAAGAAACGAAGAAAGAAACGGGGAAACGAAGAATGAAACGGAGAAACGAAGAAAGAAACGGAGAAACGAAGAAAGAAACGGAGAAATGAAGAAAGAAACGGAGAAATAATTGGAGAAACGAAGAAATAAACGGAGAAACGGGAAAAGAAACGGAGAAACGAACAAAGAAACGGAGAAACGAAGAAAGAAACGGAGAAACGGAGAAATAAATGGAGAAACGAAGAAATAAACGGAGAAACGAAGAGAGAAACGGAGAAACGAAGAAAGAAACGGAGAAACGAAGAAAGAAAGGGAGAAACGAAGAAAGAAACGGAGAAACGAACAAAGAAACAGAGAAACGAAGAAAGAAACGGAGAAACGAAGAAAGAAAGGGAGAAACGTAGAAAGAAACGAAGAAACGAAGAAAGAAACGGAGAAACGAACAAAGAAAGGGAGAAACGAAGAAAGAAACGGAGAAACCAACAATGAAACGCAGAAACGAAGAATGAAACGGAGAAACGAAGAAAGAAACGGAGAAATAAATGGAGAAACGAAGATATAAACGGAGAAACGAAGAAAGAAACGGAGAAACGAAGAAAGAAACTGAGAAACGAAGAAAGAAACGGAGAATCGGAGAAATAAATGGAGAAACGAAGAAATAGACCGAGAAACGGAGAAAGAAACGGAGAAACGAAGAAAGAAACGGAGAAACGAAGAAAGAATCGGAGTAACGAAGAAAGAAACAAAGAAACGAAGAAAGAAACGGGGAAACGAAGAATGAAACGGAGAAACGAAGAAAGAAAGGGAGAAACGAAGAAAGAAACGGAGAAATGAAGAAAGAAACGGAGAAATAATTGGAGAAACGAAGAAATAAACGGAGAAACGGGAAAAGAAACGGAGAAACGAACAAAGAAACAGAGAAACGAACAAAGAAACGGAGAAACGAAAAAAGAAACGGGGAAATAAATGGAGAAAAGAAGAAATAAATGGAGAAATGAACAAGGAAACGGAGAAACTGAGAAAGAAACGGAGAAACGAAGAAAGAAACGAAGAAAGAAACGAGGGAACGAAGAAGGAAACGGAGAAATGAAGAAAGAAACGGAGGAACGAAGAAAGAAACGGAGAAACGAAGTAAGAAACGGAGAAATAATTGGAGAAACGAAGAAATAAACCGAGAAACGGGAAAAGAAACGGAGAAACGAAGAAAGAAACGGAGAAACGAAGAAAGAAACGGAGAATCGAAGAAAGAAACGAAGAAACGAAGAAATAAACGGAGACACGAACAAAGAAATGGAGAAACGAACAAAGAAGCGGAGAAACGAAGAAAGAAACGGAGGAACGGAGAAATAAATGGACAAACGAAGAAATAAACGGAGAAACGAAGAAAGAAACGGAGAAACGAATAAAGAAACGGAGAAACGACGAAAGGAACGGAGAAAAAATTGGAGAAGCGAAGAAATAAACGGACAAACGTACAAGGAAACGGAGAAACGAAGAAGGGAACGGAGAAACGAAGAAAGAAACGGAGAAACGAAGAAAGAAACTGAGAAACGAAGAAAGAAACGGGAAACGAACAAAGAAACGGAGAAACGAAGGAAGAAACGGAGAATCGGAGAAATAAATGGAGAATCGAAAAAATAAACGGAGAAACGGAGAAATAAATGGAGAAACGAAGAAATAAACGGAGAAACGAAGAAAGAAACGGAAAAACGAAGAAAGAAACGGAGAAACGAAGAAAGAAACGGAGTAACGAAGAAAGAAGCGAAGAAACGAAGAAAGAAACGGAGAAATAAATGGAGAAACGAAGAAATAAACCGAGAAACGGAAAAAGAAACGGAGAAACGAACAAAGAAACGGAGAAACGAACATAGAAACGGAGAAACGAAGACAGAAACGGAGAAACGGAGAAATAAATGGAGAAACGAAGAAATAAATGGAGAAACGAAGAAATAGACGTAGAAACGAAGAAAGAAACGGAGAAACGAGGAAAGAAACGGAGAAACGAAGAAAGAAACGGAGTAACGAAGGAAGAAACGGAGAAACGGAGAAAGGAACGGAGAAACGGAGAAATAAATGGAGAAACGAAGAAATAAACGGAGAAACGAAGAAAGAAACGGAGAAACGAAGAAAGAAACGGAGAAACGGAGAAATAAATGGAGAAACGAAGAAATAAACGGACAAACGAACAAGGAAACGGAGAAACGAAGAAAGAAACGGAGAATCGGTGAAAGAAATGGAGAAACGAAGAAATAAACCGAGAAACGGAGAAAGAAACGGAGAAACGAACAAAGAAACGGAGAAACGAAGAAATAAACGGAGAAACGATCAAAGAAACGGAGAAACGAACAAAGAATCGGAGAAACGAAGAAAGAAACGCAAAAACGACGAAAGAATCGGAGAAACGAAGAAAGAAACGGAGAAACGAAGAAAGAAACGGAGAAATAAATGGAGAAACGAAGAAATAAACGGAGAAACGAAGAAGGAAACGGAGAAACGAAGAAAGAAACGGAGAAACGAAGATAGAAACGAAGAAACGAAGAAAGAAACAGTGAATCGGAGAAATAAATGGAGAATCGAAGAAATAAACAGAGAGACAGAGAAAGAAACGGAGAAACGAACAAAGAAACGGAGAAGCGAACAAAGAAACGGAGAAACGAACAAAGAAACGGAGTAACGTAGAATGAAACGGAGAACGGAGAAATAAATGGAGAAACGAAGAAATAAACGGAGAAACGAACGAAGAAACGGAGAAACGAAGAAAGAAACGGAGAAACGAAGAAAGAAACGGAGAAACGAAGAAAGAAACGGAGAAACGAAGAAAGAAACGGAGAAACGAAGAAAGAAATAGTGAATCGGAGAAATAAATGGAGAATCGAAGAAATAAACCGAGAGACAGAGAAAGAAACGGAGAAACGAACAAAGAAACGGAGAAGCGAACAAAGAAACGGAGAAACGAACAAAGAAACGGAGAAACGAAGTAAGAACCGGAGATACGAAGAAAGAAACGGAGAAACGAAGAAAGAAACGGAGAAACGATGAAAGAAACGGAGAAACGAAGAAAGAAACGGAGAAACGCAGAACTAAATGGAGAAACGAAGAAATAAACGGAGAAACGAAGAATGAAACGGAGAAACGAAGAAAGAAACGGAGAAACGAAGAAGGAAACGGAGAAACGAAGAAAGAGACGGTGACACGAACAAAGAAACGGAGAAACGAACAAAGAAACGGAGAAACGAAGAAAGAAACGAAGAAGCGAAGAAAGAAACGGAGAAACGAAGAAAGAAATGGAGAAACGAAGAAAGAAACGGAGGAACGAAGAAAGAAACGGAGAAACGAAGAAAGAAACGGAGAAACGACGAAAGAAACGGAGAAATAAATGGAGAAACAAAGAAATAAACGGAGAAACGTACAAGGAAACGGAGAAACGAAAAAAGAAACGGAGAAACGAAGAAAGAAACGGAGAAACAAAGAAAGAAACGGAGACGCGAACAAAGAAACGGAGAATCGAAGAAAGAAACGAAGAAACGAAGAAAGAAACGGAGAAATAAATGGAGAAACAAAGAAATAAACGGAGAAACGAACAAGGAAACGGAGAAACGAAGAAAGAAACGGAGAAACGAAGAAAGAAACGGAGAAACAAAGAAAGAAACGGAGAAACGAAGAAAGAAACGGAGAAACGAAGATAGAAACGAAGAAACGAAGAAAGAAACAGTGAATCGGAGAAATAAATGGAGAATCGAAGAAATAAACCGAGAGACAGAGAAAGAAACGGAGGAACGAACAAAGAAACGGAGAAGCGAACAAAGAAACGGAGAAACGAACAAAGAAACGGAGTAACGAAGAATGAAACGGAGAACGGAGAAATAACTGGAGAAACGAAGAAATAAACGGAGAAACGAACAAAGAAACGGAGAAACGAACAAAGAAACGGAGAAACGAAGAAAGAAACGGAGAAACGAAGAAAGAAACAGTGAATCGGAGAAATAAATGGAGAATCGAAGAAATAAACCGAGAGACAGAGAAAGAAACGGAGAAACGAACAAAGAAACGGAGAAGCGAACAAAGAAACGGAGAAACGAATAAAGAAACGGAGAAACGAAGTAAGAAACGGAGATACGAAGAAAGAAACGGAGAAACGAAGAAAGAAACGGAGAAACGATGAAAGAAACGGAGAAACGAAGAAAGAAACGGAGAAACGAAGAAAGAAATAGTGAATCGGAGAAATAAATGGAGAATCGAAGAAATAAACCGAGAGACAGAGAAAGAAACGGAGAAACGAACAAAGAAACGGAGAAGCGAACAAAGAAACGGAGAAACGAACAAAGAAACGGAGAAACGAAGTAAGAACCGGAGATACGAAGAAAGAAACGGAGAAACGAAGAAAGAAACGGAGAAACGATGAAAGAAACGGAGAAACGAAGAAAGAAACGGAGAAACGCAGAACTAAATGGAGAAACGAAGAAAGAAACGGAGAAATAAATGGAGAAACAAAGAAATAAACGGAGAAACGAACAAGGAAACGGAGAAACGAAGAAAGAAACGGAGAAACGAAGAAAGAAACGGAGAAACAAAGAAAGAAACGGAGAAACGAAGAAAGAAACGGAGAAACGAAGATAGAAACGAAGAAACGAAGAAAGAAACAGTGAATCGGAGAAATAAATGGAGAATCGAAGAAATAAACCGAGAGACAGAGAAAGAAACGGAGGAACGAACAAAGAAACGGAGAAGCGAACAAAGAAACGGAGAAACGAACAAAGAAACGGAGTAACGAAGAATGAAACGGAGAACGGAGAAATAAATGGAGAAACGAAGAAATAAACGGAGAAACGAACAAAGAAACGGAGAAACGAACAAAGAAACGGAGAAACGAAGAAAGAAACGGAGAAACGAAGAAAGAAACAGTGAATCGGAGAAATAAATGGAGAATCGAAGAAATAAACCTAGAGACAGAGAAAGAAACGGAGAAACGAACAAAGAAACGGAGAAGCGAACAAAGAAACGGAGAAAAGAACAAAGAAACGGAGAAACGAAGTAAGAAACGGAGATACGAAGAAAGAAACGGAGAAACGAAGAAAGAAACGGAGAAACGATGAAAGAAACGGAGAAACGAAGAAAGAAACGGAGAAACGAAGAAAGAAACGGAGAAACGAACAAAGAAACGGAGAAACGAAGAAAGAAACGGAGAAACGGAGAAATAAATGGAGAAACGAAGAAATAAACGGACAAACGAACAAGGAAACGGGGAAACGAAGAAAGAAACGGAGAATCGGTGAAAGAAATGGAGAAACGAAGAAATAAACCGAGAAACGGAGAAACGAACAAAGAAACGGAGAAACGAAGAAATAAACGGAGAAACGATCAAAGAAACGGAGAAACGAACAAAGAATCGGAGAAACGAAGAAAGAAACGCAAAAACGACGAAAGAATCGGAGAAACGAAGAAAGAAACGGAGAAACGAAGAAAGAAACGGAGAAACGAAGAAAGAAACGGAGAAATAAATGGAGAAACGAAGAAATAAACGGAGAAACGAAGAAGGAAACGGAGAAACGAAGAAAGAAACGGAGAAACGAAGATAGAAACGAAGAAACGAAGAAAGAAACAGTGAATCGGAGAAATAAATGGAGAATCGAAGAAATAAACCGAGAGACAGAGAAAGAAACGGAGAAACGAACAAAGAAACGGAGAAGCGAACAAAGAAACGGAGAAACGAACAAAGAAACGGAGTAACGTAGAATGAAACGGAGAACGGAGAAATAAATGGAGAAACGAAGAAATAAACGGAGAAACGAACGAAGAAACGGAGAAACGAAGAAAGAAACGGAGAATCGAACAAAGAAACGGAGAAGCGAACAAAGAAACGGAGAAACGAACAAAGAAACTGAGTAACGAAGAATGAAACGGAGAACGGAGAAATAAATGGAGAAACGAAGACATAAACGGAGAAACGAACAAAGAAACGGAGAAACGAACAAAGAAACGGAGAAACGAAGAAAGAAACGGAGAAGCGAAGAAAGAAACGGAGAAACGAAGAAAGAAACGGAGAAACGAAGAAAGAAACGGAGAAACGAAGAAAGAAACGGAGAAACGAAGAAAGAAACGGAGAAACGAAGAAAGAAACGGAGAAACGAAGAAAGAAACGGAGAAACGAAGAAAGAAACGGAGAAACGAAGAAAGAAACGGAGAAACGAAGAAAGAAACGGAGACACGAAGAAAGAAACGGAGAAACGAAGAAATAAACGGAGAAACGAAGAAAGAAACGGAGAAACGAAGAAAGAAACGGAGAAACGGAGAAATAAATGGAGAAACGAAGAAATAAACGGACAAACGAACAAGGAAACGGAGAAACGAAGAAAGAAACGGAGAATCGGTGAAAGAAATGGAGAAACGAAGAAATAAACCGAGAAACGGAGAAAGAAACGGAGAAACGAACAAAGAAACGGAGAAACGAAGAAATAAACGGAGAAACGATCAAAGAAACGGAGAAACGAACAAAGAATCGGAGAAACGAAGAAAGAAACGCAAAAACGACGAAAGAATCGGAGAAACGAAGAAAGAAACGGAGAAACGAAGAAAGAAACGGAGAAATAAATGGAGAAACGAAGAAATAAACGGAGAAACGAAGAAGGAAACGGAGAAACGAAGAAAGAAACGGAGAAACGAAGATAGAAACGAAGAAACGAAGAAAGAAACAGTGAATCGGAGAAATAAATGGAGAATCGAAGAAATAAACCGAGAGACAGAGAAAGAAACGGAGAAACGAACAAAGAAACGGAGAAGCGAACAAAGAAACGGAGAAACGAACAAAGAAACGGAGTAACGTAGAATGAAACCGAGAACGGAGAAATAAATGGAGAAACGAAGAAATAAACGGAGAAACGAACGAAGAAACGGAGAAACGAAGAAAGAAACGGAGAAACGAAGAAAGAAACGGAGAAACGAAGAAAGAAACGGAGAAACGAAGAAAGAAACGGAGAAACGAAGAAAGAAATAGTGAATCGGAGAAATAAATGGAGAATCGAAGAAATAAACCGAGAGACAGAGAAAGAAACGGAGAAGCGAACAAAGAAACGGAGAAACGAACAAAGAAACGGAGAAACGAAGTAAGAACCGGAGATACGAAGAAAGAAACGGAGAAACGAAGAAAGAAACGGAGAAACGAAGAAAGAAACGGAGAAACGATGAAAGAAACGGAGAAACGAAGAAAGAAACGGAGAAACGCAGAACTAAATGGAGAAACGAAGAAATAAACGGAGAAACGAAGAATGAAACGGAGAAACGAAGAAAGAAACGGAGAAACGAAGAAGGAAACGGAGAAACGAAGAAAGAGACGGTGACACGAACAAAGAAACGGAGAAACGAACAAAGAAACGGAGAAACGAAGAAAGAAACGAAGAAGCGAAGAAAGAAACGGAGAAACGAAGAAAGAAATGGAGAAACGAAGAAAGAAACGGAGGAACGAAGAAAGAAACGGAGAAACGAAGAAAGAAACGGAGAAACGACGAAAGAAACGGAGAAAAAAATGGAGAAACAAAGAAATAAACGGAGAAACGTACAAGGAAACGGAGAAACGAAAAAAGAAACGGAGAAACGAAGAAAGAAACGGAGAAACAAAGAAAGAAACGGAGACGCGAACAAAGAAACGGAGAATCGAAGAAAGAAACGAAGAAACGAAGAAAGAAACGGAAAAATAAATGGAGAAACAAAGAAATAAACGGAGAAACGAACAAGGAAACGGAGAAACGAAGAAAGAAACGGAGAAACGAAGAAAGAAACGGAGAAACAAAGAAAGAAACGGAGAAACGAAGAAAGAAACGGAGAAACGAAGATAGAAACGAAGAAACGAAGAAAGAAACAGTGAATCGGAGAAATAAATGGAGAATCGAAGAAATAAACCGAGAGACAGAGAAAGAAACGGAGGAACGAACAAAGAAACGGAGAAGCGAACAAAGAAACGGAGAAACGAACAAAGAAACGGAGTAACGAAGAATGAAACGGAGAACGGAGAAATAAATGGAGAAACGAAGAAATAAACGGAGAAACGAACAAAGAAACGGAGAAACGAACAAAGAAACGGAGAAACGAAGAAAGAAACGGAGAAATGAAGAAAGAAACAGTGAATCGGAGAAATAAATGGAGAATCGAAGAAATAAACCGAGAGACAGAGAAAGAAACGGAGAAACGAACAAAGAAACGGAGAAGCGAACAAAGAAACGGAGAAACGAACAAAGAAACGGAGAAACGAAGTAAGAGACGGAGATACGAAGAAAGAAACGGAGAAACGAAGAAAGAAACGGAGAAACGATGAAAGAAACGGAGAAACGAAGAAAGAAACGGAGAAACGAAGAAAGAAACGGAGAAACGAACAAAGAAACGGAGAAACGAAGAAAGAAACGGAGAAACGGAGAAATAAATGGAGAAACGAAGAAATATACGGACAAACGAACAAGGAAACGGAGAAACGAAGAAAGAAACGGAGAATCGGTGAAAGAAATGGAGAAACGAAGAAATAAACCGAGAAACGGAGAAACGAACAAAGAAACGGAGAAACGAAGAAATAAACGGAGAAACGATCAAAGAAACGGAGAAACGAACAAAGAATCGGAGAAACGAAGAAAGAAACGCAAAAACGACGAAAGAATCGGAGAAACGAAGAAAGAAACGGAGAAACGAAGAAAGAAACGGAGAAACGAAGAAAGAAACGGAGAAATAAATGGAGAAACGAAGAAATAAACGGAGAAACGAAGAAGGAAACGGAGAAACGAAGAAAGAAACGGAGAAACGAAGATAGAAACGAAGAAACGAAGAAAGAAACAGTGAATCGGAGAAATAAATGGAGAATCGAAGAAATAAACCGAGAGACAGAGAAAGAAACGGAGAAACGAACAAAGAAACGGAGAAGCGAACAAAGAAACGGAGAAACGAACAAAGAAACGGAGTAACGTAGAATGAAACGGAGAACGGAGAAATAAATGGAGAAACGAAGAAATAAACGGAGAAACGAACGAAGAAACGGAGAAACGAAGAAAGAAACGGAGAATCGAACAAAGAAACGGAGAAGCGAACAAAGAAACGGAGAAACGAACAAAGAAACTGAGTAACGAAGAATGAAACGGAGAACGGAGAAATAAATGGAGAAACGAAGAAATAAACGGAGAAACGAACAAAGAAACGGAGAAACGAACAAAGAAACGGAGAAACGAAGAAAGAAACGGAGAAACGAAGAAAGAAACGGAGAAACGAAGAAAGAAACGGAGAAACGAAGAAAGAAACGGAGAAACGAAGAAAGAAACGGAGAAACGAAGAAAGAAACGGAGAAACGAAGAAAGAAACGGAGAAACGAAGAAAGAAACGGAGAAACGAAGAAAGAAACGGAGAAACGAAGAAAGAAACGGAGAAACGAAGAAAGAAACGGAGACACGAAGAAAGAAACGGAGAAACGAAGAAAGAAACGGAGAAATAAATGGAGAAACGAAGAAATAAACGGAGAAACGAACAAGGAAACGGAGAAACGAAGAAAGAAACGGAGAAACGAAGAAAGAAACGGGAAAACGTAGAAAGAAACGGAGATACGAAGAAAGAAACGGAGGAACGAAGAAAGAAGCGGAGAAACGAAGAAAGAAATGAAGAAACGAAGAAACGAAGAAAGAAACGGAGAAACGAACAAAGAAACGGAGAAACGAAGGAAGAAACGGAGAAATAAATGGAGAAACGAAGAAATAAACGGAGAAACGAAGAAAGAAACGGAAAAACGAAGAAAGAAACGGAGAAACGAAGAAAGAAACGGAGTAACGAAGAAAGAAGCGAAGAAACGAAGAAAGAAACGGAGAAATAAATGGAGAAACGAAGAAATAGACGGAGAAACGAAGAAAGAAACGGAGAAACGAATAAAGAAACGGAGAAACGACGAAAGGAACGGAGAAACGACGAAAGAAACGGAGAAAAAAATGGAGAAACAAAGAAATAAACGGAGAAACGTACAAGGAAACGGAGAAACGAAAAAAGAAACGGAGAAACGAAGAAAGAAACGGAGAAACAAAGAAAGAAACGGAGACGCGAACAAAGAAACGGAGAATCGAAGAAAGAAACGAAGAAACGAAGAAAGAAACGGAAAAATAAATGGAGAAACAAAGAAATAAACGGAGAAACGAACAAGGAAACGGAGAAACGAAGAAAGAAACGGAGAAACGAAGAAAGAAACGGAGAAACAAAGAAAGAAACGGAGAAACGAAGAAAGAAACGGAGAAACGAAGATAGAAACGAAGAAACGAAGAAAGAAACAGTGAATCGGAGAAATAAATGGAGAATCGAAGAAATAAACCGAGAGACAGAGAAAGAAACGGAGGAACGAACAAAGAAACGGAGAAGCGAACAAAGAAACGGAGAAACGAACAAAGAAACGGAGTAACGAAGAATGAAACGGAGAACGGAGAAATAAATGGAGAAACGAAGAAATAAACGGAGAAACGAACAAAGAAACGGAGAAACGAACAAAGAAACGGAGAAACGAAGAAAGAAACGGAGAAATGAAGAAAGAAACAGTGAATCGGAGAAATAAATGGAGAATCGAAGAAATAAACCGAGAGACAGAGAAAGAAACGGAGAAACGAACAAAGAAACGGAGAAGCGAACAAAGAAACGGAGAAACGAACAAAGAAACGGAGAAACGAAGTAAGAGACGGAGATACGAAGAAAGAAACGGAGAAACGAAGAAAGAAACGGAGAAACGATGAAAGAAACGGAGAAACGAAGAAAGAAACGGAGAAACGAAGAAAGAAACGGAGAAACGAACAAAGAAACGGAGAAACGAAGAAAGAAACGGAGAAACGGAGAAATAAATGGAGAAACGAAGAAATAAACGGACAAACGAACAAGGAAACGGAGAAACGAAGAAAGAAACGGAGAATCGGTGAAAGAAATGGAGAAACGAAGAAATAAACCGAGAAACGGAGAAACGAACAAAGAAACGGAGAAACGAAGAAATAAACGGAGAAACGATCAAAGAAACGGAGAAACGAACAAAGAATCGGAGAAACGAAGAAAGAAACGCAAAAACGACGAAAGAATCGGAGAAACGAAGAAAGAAACGGAGAAACGAAGAAAGAAACGGAGAAACGAAGAAAGAAACGGAGAAATAAATGGAGAAACGAAGAAATAAACGGAGAAACGAAGAAGGAAACGGAGAAACGAAGAAAGAAACGGAGAAACGAAGATAGAAACGAAGAAACGAAGAAAGAAACAGTGAATCGGAGAAATAAATGGAGAATCGAAGAAATAAACCGAGAGACAGAGAAAGAAACGGAGAAACGAACAAAGAAACGGAGAAGCGAACAAAGAAACGGAGAAACGAACAAAGAAACGGAGTAACGTAGAATGAAACGGAGAACGGAGAAATAAATGGAGAAACGAAGAAATAAACGGAGAAACGAACGAAGAAACGGAGAAACGAAGAAAGAAACGGAGAATCGAACAAAGAAACGGAGAAGCGAACAAAGAAACGGAGAAACGAACAAAGAAACTGAGTAACGAAGAATGAAACGGAGAACGGAGAAATAAATGGAGAAACGAAGAAATAAACGGAGAAACGAACAAAGAAACGGAGAAACGAACAAAGAAACGGAGAAACGAAGAAAGAAACGGAGAAACGAAGAAAGAAACGGAGAAACGAAGAAAGAAACGGAGAAACGAAGAAAGAAACGGAGAAACGAAGAAAGAAACGGAGAAACGAAGAAAGAAACGGAGAAACGAAGAAAGAAACGGAGAAACGAAGAAAGAAACGGAGAAACGAAGAAAGAAACGGAGAAACGAAGAAAGAAACGGAGACACGAAGAAAGAAACGGAGAAACGAAGAAAGAAACGGAGAAATAAATGGAGAAACGAAGAAATAAACGGAGAAACGAACAAGGAAACGGAGAAACGAAGAAAGAAACGGAGAAACGAAGAAAGAAACGGGAAAACGTAGAAAGAAACGGAGATACGAAGAAAGAAACGGAGGAACGAAGAAAGAAGCGGAGAAACGAAGAAAGAAATGAAGAAACGAAGAAACGAAGAAAGAAACGGAGAAACGAACAAAGAAACGGAGAAACGAAGGAAGAAACGGAGAAATAAATGGAGAAACGAAGAAATAAACGGAGAAACGAAGAAAGAAACGGAAAAACGAAGAAAGAAACGGAGAAACGAAGAAAGAAACGGAGTAACGAAGAAAGAAGCGAAGAAACGAAGAAAGAAACGGAGAAATAAATGGAGAAACGAAGAAATAGACGGAGAAACGAAGAAAGAAACGGAGAATCGAATAAAGAAACGGAGAAACGACGAAAGGAACGGAGAAAAAATTGGAGAAGCGAAGAAATAAGCGGACAAACGAACAAGGAAACGGAGAAACGAAGAAGGAAACGGAGAAACGAAGAAAGAAACGGAGAAACGAAGAAAGAAACGGTGAAACGAACAAAGAAACGGAGAAACGAAGAAAGAAACGGAGAAACGAAGAAAGAAACGGAGAAACGAAGGAAGAAACTGAGAAACGAAGAAAGAAATGGAGAAACGAACAAAGGAACGGAGAAACGAACAAAGAAACGGAGAAACGAACAAAGAATCGGAGAAACGAAGAAAGGAACCGAGAAACGAACAAAGAAACGGAGAAACGAAGAAAGAAACGGAGAATCGGAGAAATAAATGGAGAAACGAAGAAATAAACGGAGAAACGGAGAAATAAATGGAGAAACGAAGAAATAAAAGGAGAAACGAACAAAGAAACGGAGAAACGAAGAAAGAAACGGAGAAACGGAGAAAGAAACGGGGAAACGTAGAAAGAAACGGAGATACGAAGAAAGAAACGGAGGAACGAAGAAAGAAACGGAGAAACGAAGAAAGAAATGAAGAAACGAAGAAACGAAGAAACGAAGAAAGAAACGGAGAAACGAACAAAGAAACGGAGAAACGAAGGAAGAAACGGAGAAACGAAGAAAGAAACGGTGAAACGAAGAAAGAAACGGAGAAACGAAGAAAGAAACGGAGAAACGAAGAAATAAATGGAGAAACGAAGAAATAAACGGAGAAACGAAGAAAGAAACGGAGAAATAAATGGAGAAACGAAGAAATAAACCGAGAAACGGAAAAAGAAACGGAGAAACGAACAAAGAAACGGAGAAACGAAGAAAGAAACGGAGAATCGGAGAAATAAATGGAGAAACGAAGAAATAAACGGAGAAACGGAGAAATAAATGGAGAAACGAAGAAATAAAAGGAGAAACGAACAAAGAAACGGAGAAACGAAGAAAGAAACGGAGAAACGAAGAAAGAAACGGGGAAACGTAGAAAGAAACGGAGATACGAAGAAAGAAACGGAGGAACGAAGAAAGAAACGGAGAAACGAAGAAAGAAATGAAGAAACGAAGAAACGAAGAAACGAAGAAAGAAACGGAGAAACGAACAAAGAAACGGAGAAACGAAGGAAGAAACGGAGAAACGAAGAAAGAAACGGTGAAACGAAGAAAGAAACGGAGAAACGAAGAAAGAAACGGAGAAACGAAGAAATAAATGGAGAAACGAAGAAATAAACGGAGAAACGAAGAAAGAAACGGAGAAATAAATGGAGAAACGAAGAAATAAACCGAGAAACGGAAAAAGAAACGGAGAAACGAACAAAGAAACGGAGAAACGAACATAGAAACGGAGAAACGAAGAAAGAAACGGAGAAACGAGGAAAGAAACGGAGAAACGAAGAAAGAAACGGAGTAACGAAGGAAGAAACGGAGACACGGAGAAAGGAACGGAGAAACGGAGAAATAAATGGAGAAACGAAGAAATAAACGGAGAAACGAAGAAAGAAACGGAGAAACGAAGAAAGAAACGCAGAAACGAAGAAACAAACGGAGAAACGAAGAAAGAAACGGAGTAACGAAGAAAGAAACGAAGAAGCGAAGAAAGAAACGGAGAAATAAATGGCGAAACGAAGAAATAAACGGAGAAACGAAGATAGAAACGGAGAAACGAGGAAAGAAACGGAGAAACGAAGAAAGAAACGGAGAAACGAAGAAAGAAACGGAGAAACGAACAAAGAAACGGAGAAACGAAGAAAGAAACGGAGAAACGAAGAAAGAAACGGAGAAACGAAGAAAGAAACGGAGAAACGAACAAAGAAACGGAGAAACGAAGAAAGAAACGGAGAAACGAAGAAAGAAACGGACAAACGAAGAAAGAAACGGCGAAACGAAGAAAGAAACGGAGAAACGAAGAAAGAAACGGAGAAACAAAGAAAGAAACGGAGAAACGAAGAAAGGAACGGAGAATCGGAGAAATAAATGGAGAAACGAAGAAATAGACCGTGAAACGGAGAAAGAAACGGAGAAACGTACAAAGAAACGGAGAAACGAAGAAAGAAACGGAGAAATAAAGGGAGAAACGAAGAAATAAACGGAGAAACGAACAAGGAAACGGAGAAACGAAGAAGGAAACGGAGAAACGAAGAAAGAAACGGAGAAACGAAGAAAGAAACGGAGAAACGAAGAATGAAACGGAGAAACGAACGAAGAAACGGAGAAACGAAGAAAGAAACAGAGAAACGAAGAAAGAAACGCAGAAACGAAGAAAGAAACGGAGAAACGAAGAAAGAAACGGAGAAACGAAGAAAGAAGCGGAGAATCGGAGAAATAAATGGAGAAACGAACAAAGATACGAAGAAACGAAGAAAGAAACGGAGAAATAAATGGAGAAACAAAGAAATAAACGGAGAAACGAACAAAGAAACGGAGAATCGAAGAAACAAACGAAGAAACGAAGAAAGAAACGGAGAAATAAATGGAGAAACAAAGAAATAAACCGAGAAACGAACAAGGACACGGAGAAACGAAGAAAGAGACGGAGAAACGAAGAAAGAAACGGAGAAACAAAGAAAGAAACGGAGAAACGAAGAAAGAAACGGAGAAACGAAGATAGAAACGAAGAAACGAAGAAAGAAACAGTGAATCGGAGAAATAAATGGAGAATAGAAGAAATAAACCGAGAGACAGAGAAAGAAACGCAGGAACGAACAAAGAAACGGAGAAGCGAACAAAGAAACGGAGAAACGAACAAAGAAACGGAGTAACGAAGAATGAAACGGAGAACGGAGAAATAAATGGAGAAACGAAGAAATAAACGGAGAAACGAACAAAGAAACGGAGAAACGAACAAAGAAACAGTGAATCGGAGAAATAAATGGAGAATCGAAGAAATAAACCGAGAGACAGAGAAAGAAACGGAGAAACGAACAAAGAAACGGGGAAGCGAACAAAGAAACGGAGAAACGAACAAAGAAACGGAGAAACGAAGTAAGAAACGGAGATACGAAGAAAGAACCGGAGAAACGAAGAAAGAAACGGAGAAACGAACAAAGAAACGGAGAAACGAAGAAAGAAACGGAGAAACGGAGAAATAAATGGAGAAACGAAGTAATAAACGGACAAACAAACAAGGAAACGGAGAAACGAAGAAAGAAACGGAGAATCGGTGAAAGAAATGGAGAAACGAAGAAATAAACCGAGAAACGGAGAAAGAAACGGAGAAACGAACAAAGAAACGGAGAAACGAAGAAATAAACGGAGAAACGATCAAAGAAACGGAGAAACGAACAAAGAATCGGAGAAACGAAGAAAGAAACGCAAAAACGACGAAAGAATCGGAGAAACGAAGAAAGAAACGGAGAAACGAAGAAAGAAACGGAGAAATAAATGGAGAAACGAAGAAATAAACGCAGAAACGAAGAAGGAAACGGAGAAACGAAGAAAGAAACGGAGAAACGAAGATAGAAACGAAGAAACGAAGAAAGAAACAGTGAATCGGAGAAATAAATGGAGAATCGAAGAAATAAACCGAGAGACAGAGAAAGAAACGGAGAAACGAACAAAGAAACGGAGAAGCGAACAAAGAAACGGAGAAACGAACAAAGAAACGGAGTAACGTAGAATGAAACGGAGAACGGAGAAATAAATGGAGAAACGAAGAAATAAACGGAGAAACGAACGAAGAAACGGAGAAACGAACAAAGAAACGGAGAAACGAAGAAAGAAACGGAGAAACGAAGAAAGAAACAGTGAATCGGAGAAATAAATGGAGAATCGAAGAAATAAACCGAGAGACAGAGAAAGAAACGGAGAAACGAACAAAGAAACGGAGAAGCGAACAAAGAAGCGGAGAAACGAACAAAGAAACGGAGAAACGAAGTAAGAACCGGAGATACGAAGAAAGAAACGGAGAAACGAAGAAAGAAACGGAGAAACGATGAAAGAAACGGAGAAACGAAGAAGGAAACGGAGAAACGCAGAACTAAATGGAGAAACGAAGAAATAAACGGAGAAACGAAGAATGAAACGGAGAAACGAAGAAAGAAACGGAGAAACGAAGAAGGAAACGGAGAAACGAAGAAAGAGACGGTGACACGAACAAAGAAACGGAGAAACGAACAAAGAAACGGAGAAACGAAGAAAGAAACGAAGAAGCGAAGAAAGAAACGGAGAAACGAAGAAAGAAATGGAGAAACGAAGAAAGAAACGGAGAAACGAAGAAAGAAACGGAGAAACGAAGAAAGAAACGGAGAAACGACGAAAGAAACGGAGAAATAAATGGAGAAACAAAGAAATAAACGGAGAAACGAACAAGGAAACGGAGAAACGAAGAAAGAAACGGAGAAACGAAGAAAGAAACGGAGAAACAAAGAAAGAAACGGAGACGCGAACAAAGAAACGGAGAACCGAAGAAAGAAAGGAAGAAACGAAGAAAGAAACGGAGAAATAAATGGAGAAGCAAAGAAATAAACGGAGAAACGAACAAGGAAACGGAGAAACGAACAAAGAAACGGAGAAACGAAGAAATAAACGGAGAAACGATCAAAGAAACGGAGAAACGAACAAAGAATCGGAGAAACGAAGAAAGAAACGCAAAAACGACGAAAGAATCGGAGAAACGAAGAAAGAAACGGAGAAACGAAGAAAGAAACGGAGAAATAAATGGAGAAACGAAGAAATAAACGGAGAAACGAAGAAGGAAACGGAGAAACGAAGAAAGAAACGGAGAAACGAAGATAGAAACGAAGAAACGAAGAAAGAAACAGTGAATCGGAGAAATAAATGGAGAATCGAAGAAATAAACCGAGAGACAGAGAAAGAAACGGAGAAACGAACAAAGAAACGGAGAAGCGAACAAAGAAACGGAGAAACGAACAAAGAAACGGAGTAACGTAGAATGAAACGGAGAACGGAGAAATAAATGGAGAAACGAAGAAAGAAACGGAGAAACGATGAAAGAAACGGAGAAGCGAAGAAAGAAACGGAGAAACGAAGAAAGAAACGGAGAAACGAACAAAGAAACGGAGAAACGAAGAAAGAAACGGAGAAACGGAGAAATAAATGGAGAAACGAAGAAATAAACGGACAAACGAACAAGGAAACGGAGAAACGAAGAAAGAAACGGAGAATCGGTGAAAGAAATGGAGAAACGAAGAAATAAACCGAGAAACGGAGAAAGAAACGGAGAAACGAACAAAGAAACGGAGAAACGAAGAAATAAACGGAGAAACGATCAAAGAAACGGAGAAACGAACAAAGAATCGGAGAAACGAAGAAAGAAACGCAAAAACGACGAAAGAATCGGAGAAACGAAGAAAGAAATGGAGAAACGAAGAAAGAAACGGAGAAACGAAGAAAGAAACGGAGAAATAAATGGAGAAACGAAGAAATAAACGGAGAAACGAAGAAGGAAACGGAGAAACGAAGAAAGAAACGGAGAAACGAAGATAGAAACGAAGAAACGAAGAAAGAAACAGTGAATCGGAGAAATAAATGGAGAATCGAAGAAATAAACCGAGAGACAGAGAAAGAAACGGAGAAACGAACAAAGAAACGGAGAAGCGAACAAAGAAACGGAGAAACGAACAAAGAAACGGAGTAACGTAGAATGAAACGGAGAACGGAGAAATAAATGGAGAAACGAAGAAATAAACGGAGAAACGAACGAAGAAACGGAGAAACGAAGAAAGAAACGGAGAATCGAACAAAGAAACGGAGAAGCGAACAAAGAAACGGAGAAACGAACAAAGAAACTGAGTAACGAAGAATGAAACGGAGAACGGAGAAATAAATGGAGAAACGAAGAAATAAACGGAGAAACGAACAAAGAAACGGAGAAACGAACAAAGAAACGGAGAAACGAAGAAAGAAACGGAGAAACGAAGAAAGAAACAGTGAATCGGAGAAATAAATGGAGAATCGAAGAAATAAACCGAGAGACAGAGAAAGAAACGGAGAAACGAACAAAGAAACGGAGAAGCGAACAAAGAAACGGACAAACGAACAAAGAAACGGAGAAACGAAGTAAGAAACGGGGATACGAAGAAAGAAACGGAGAAACGAACAAAGAAACGGAGAAACGAAGAAAGAAACGGAGAAATAAATGGAGAAACGAAGAAATAAACGGAGAAACGAACAAGGAAACGGAGAAACGAAGAAAGAAACGGAGAAACGAAGAAAGAAACGGGGAAACGTAGAAAGAAACGGAGATACGAAGAAAGAAACGGAGGAACGAAGAAAGAAGCGGAGAAACGAAGAAAGAAATGAAGAAACGAAGAAACGAAGAAAGAAACGGAGAAACGAACAAAGAAACGGAGAAACGAAGGAAGAAACGGAGAAACGAAGAAAGAATCGGAGAAACGAACAAAGAAACGGAGAAACGAACAAAGAAACGGAGAAACGAACAAAGAAACGGAGAAACGGAGAAAGAAACGGAGAAACGGAGAAATAAATGGAGAAACGAAGAAATAAACGGAGAAACGAAGAAAGAAACGGAGAAACGAAGAAAGAAACGGAGAAACGAAGAAAGAAACGGAGAAATGAAGAAAGAAACGGAGAAACGAAGAAAGAAACGGAGAAACGAAGAAAGAAACGGAGAAACGAAGAAAGAAACGGAGAAACGAAGAAAGAAACGGAGAAACGAAGAAAGAAACGGAGACACGAAGAAAGAAACGGAGAAACGAAGAAAGAAACGGAGAAACGAAGGAAGAAACTGAGAAACGAAGAAAGAAATGGAGAAACGATCAAAGGAACGGAGAAACGAACAAAGAAACGGAGAAACGAAGAAAGAAACGGAGAAACGAAGAAAGGAACCGAGAAACGAACAAAGAAACGGAGAAACGAAGAAAGAAACGGAGAATCGGAGAAATAAATGGAGAAACGAAGAAATAAACGGAGAAACGGAGAAATAAATGGAGAAACGAAGAAATAAAAGGAGAAACGAACAAAGAAACGGAGAAACGAAGAAAGAAACAGAGAAACGAAGAAAGAAACGGGGAAACGTAGAAAGAAACGGAGATACGAAGAAAGAAACGGAGGAACGAAGAAAGAAACGGAGAAACGAAGAAAGAAATGAAGAAACGAAGAAACGAAGAAAGAAACGGAGAAACGAACAAAGAAACGGAGAAACGAAGGAAGAAACGGAGAAACGAAGAAAGAATCGGAGAAACGAACATAGAAACGGAGAAACGAACAAAGAAACGGAGAAACGAACAAAGAAACGGAGAAACGGAGAAAGAAACGGAGAAACGGAGAAAGAAACGGAGAAACGAAGAAAGAAACGGAGAAACGAAGAAAGAAACGGAGAAACGAAGAAAGAAACGGAGAAACGAAGAAAGAAACAGTGAATCGGAGAAATAAATGGAGAATCGAAGAAATAAACCGAGAGACAGAGAAAGAAACGGAGAAACAAACAAAGAAACGGAGAAGCGAACAAAGAAACGGAGAAACGAACAAAGAAACGGAGAAACGAAGTAAGAACCGGAGATACGAAGAAAGAAACGGAGAAACGAAGAAAGAAACGGAGAAACGATGAAAGAAACGGAGAAACGAAGAAAGAAACGGAGAAACGAAGAATGAAACGGAGAAACGAACAAAGAAACGGAGAAACGAAGAAAGAAACGGAGAAACGAAGAAAGAAACGGAGAAACGCAGAACTAAATGGAGAAACGAAGAAGTAAACGGAGAAACGAAGAATGAAACGGAGAAACGAAGAAAGAAACGGAGAAACGATGAAAGAAACGGAGAAACAAAGAAAGAAACGGAGACGCGAACAAAGAAACGGAGAATCGAAGAAAGAAACGAAGAAACGAAGAAAGAAACGGAGAAATAAATGGAGAAGCAAAGAAATAAACGGAGAAACGAACATGGAAACGGAGAAACGAAGAAAGAAACGGAGAAACGAAGAAAGAAACGGAGAAACAAAGAAAGAAACGGAGATGCGAACAAAGAAACGGAGAATCGAAGAAAGAAACGAAGAAACGAAGAAAGAAACGGAGAAATAAATGGAGAAACAAAGAAATAAACGGAGAAACGAACAAGGAAACGGAGAAACGAAGAATGAAACGGAGAAACGAAGAAAGAAACAGTGAATCGGAGAAATAAATGGAGAATCGAAGAAATAAACCGAGAGACACAAAAAGAAACGGAGGACCGAACAAAGAAACGGAGAAGCGAACAAAGAAACGGAGAAACGAACAAAGAAACGGAGTAACGAAGAATGAAACGGAGAACGGAGAAATAAATGGAGAAACGAAGAAATAAACGGAGAAACGAACAAAGAAACGGAGAAACGAACAAAGAAACGGAGAAACGAAGAAAGAAACGGAGAAACGAAGAAAGAAACAGTGAATCGGAGAAATAAATGGAGAATCGAAGAAATAAACCGAGAGACAGAGAAAGAAACGGAGAAACGAACAAAGAAACGGAGAAGCGAACAAAGAAACGGACAAACGAACAAAGAAACGGAGAAACGAAGTAAGAAACGGGGATACGAAGAAAGAAACGGAGAAACGAACAAAGAAACGGAGAAACGAAGAAAGAAACGGAGAAATAAATGGAGAAACGAAGAAATAAACGGAGAAACGAACAAGGAAACGGAGAAACGAAGAAAGAAACGGAGAAACGAAGAAAGAAACGGGGAAACGTAGAAAGAAACGGAGATACGAAGAAAGAAACGGAGGAACGAAGAAAGAAGCGGAGAAACGAAGAAAGAAATGAAGAAACGAAGAAACGAAGAAAGAAACGGAGAAACGAACAAAGAAACGGAGAAACGAGGGAAGAAACGGAGAAACGAAGAAAGAATCGGAGAAACGAACAAAGAAACGGAGAAACGAACAAAGAAACGGAGAAACGAACAAAGAAACGGAGAAACGGAGAAAGAAACGGAGAAACGGAGAAATAAATGGAGAAACGAAGAAATAAACGGAGAAACGAAGAAAGAAACGGAGAAACGAAGAAAGAAACGGAGAAACGAAGAAAGAAACGGAGAAATGAAGAAAGAAACGGAGAAACGAAGAAAGAAACGGAGAAACGAAGAAAGAAACGGAGAAACGAAGAAAGAAACGGAGAAACGAAGAAAGAAACGGAGAAACGAAGAAAGAAACGGAGACACGAAGAAAGAAACGGAGAAACGAAGAAAGAAACGGAGAAACGAAGGAAGAAACTGAGAAACGAAGAAAGAAATGGAGAAACGATCAAAGGAACGGAGAAACGAACAAAGAAACGGAGAAACGAAGAAAGAAACGGAGAAACGAAGAAAGGAACCGAGAAACGAACAAAGAAACGGAGAAACGAAGAAAGAAACGGAGAATCGGAGAAATAAATGGAGAAACGAAGAAATAAACGGAGAAACGGAGAAATAAATGGAGAAACGAAGAAATAAAAGGAGAAACGAACAAAGAAACGGAGAAACGAAGAAAGAAACAGAGAAACGAAGAAAGAAACGGGGAAACGTAGAAAGAAACGGAGATACGAAGAAAGAAACGGAGGAACGAAGAAAGAAACGGAGAAACGAAGAAAGAAATGAAGAAACGAAGAAACGAAGAAAGAAACGGAGAAACGAACAAAGAAACGGAGAAACGAAGGAAGAAACGGAGAAACGAAGAAAGAATCGGAGAAACGAACATAGAAACGGAGAAACGAACAAAGAAACGGAGAAACGAACAAAGAAACGGAGAAACGGAGAAAGAAACGGAGAAACGGAGAAAGAAACGGAGAAACGAAGAAAGAAACGGAGAAACGAAGAAAGAAACGGAGAAACGAAGAAAGAAACGGAGAAACGAAGAAAGAAACAGTGAATCGGAGAAATAAATGGAGAATCGAAGAAATAAACCGAGAGACAGAGAAAGAAACGGAGAAACAAACAAAGAAACGGAGAAGCGAACAAAGAAACGGAGAAACGAACAAAGAAACGGAGAAACGAAGTAAGAACCGGAGATACGAAGAAAGAAACGGAGAAACGAAGAAAGAAACGGAGAACGATGAAAGAAACGGAGAAACGAAGAAAGAAACGGAGAAACGAAGAATGAAACGGAGAAACGAACAAAGAAACGGAGAAACGAAGAAAGAAACGGAGAAACGAAGAAAGAAACGGAGAAACGCAGAACTAAATGGAGAAACGAAGAAGTAAACGGAGAAACGAAGAATGAAACGGAGAAACGAAGAAAGAAACGGAGAAACGAAGAAAGAAACGGAGAAACAAAGAAAGAAACGGAGACGCGAACAAAGAAACGGAGAATCGAAGAAAGAAACGAAGAAACGAAGAAAGAAACGGAGAAATAAATGGAGAAGCAAAGAAATAAACGGAGAAACGAACATGGAAACGGAGAAACGAAGAAAGAAACGGAGAAACGAAGAAAGAAACGGAGAAACAAAGAAAGAAACGGAGATGCGAACAAAGAAACGGAGAATCGAAGAAAGAAACGAAGAAACGAAGAAAGAAACGGAGAAATAAATGGAGAAACAAAGAAATAAACGGAGAAACGAACAAGGAAACGGAGAAACGAAGAATGAAACGGAGAAACGAAGAAAGAAACAGTGAATCGGAGAAATAAATGGAGAATCGAAGAAATAAACCGAGAGACACAAAAAGAAACGGAGGACCGAACAAAGAAACGGAGAAGCGAACAAAGAAACGGAGAAACGAACAAAGAAACGGAGTAACGAAGAATGAAACGGAGAACGGAGAAATAAATGGAGAAACGAAGAAATAAACGGAGAAACGAACAAAGAAACGGAGAAACGAACAAAGAAACGGAGAAACGAAGAAAGAAACGGAGAAACGAAGAAAGAAACAGTGAATCGGAGAAATAAATGGAGAATCGAAGAAATAAACCGAGAGACAGAGAAAGAAACGGAGAAACGAACAAAGAAACGGAGAAGCGAACAAAGAAACGGACAAACGAACAAAGAAACGGAGAAACGAAGTAAGAAACGGAGATACGAAGAAAGAAACGGAGAAACGAAGAAAGAAACGGAGAAACGAAGAAAGAAACGGAGAAATAAATGGAGAAACGAAGAAATAAACGGAGAAACGAACAAGGAAACGGAGAAACGAAGAAAGAAACGGAGAAACGAAGAAAGAAACGGGGAAACGTAGAAAGAAACGGAGATACGAAGAAAGAAACGGAGGAACGAAGAAAGAAGCGGAGAAACGAAGAAAGAAATGAAGAAACGAAGAAACGAAGAAAGAAACGGAGAAACGAACAAAGAAACGGAGAAACGAAGGAAGAAACGGAGAAACGAAGAAAGAATCGGAGAAACGAACAAAGAAACGGAGAAACGAACAAAGAAACGGAGAAACGAACAAAGAAACGGAGAAACGGAGAAAGAAACGGAGAAACGGAGAAATAAATGGAGAAACGAAGAAATAAACGGAGAAACGAAGAAAGAAACGGAGAAACGAAGAAAGAAACGAAGAAACGAAGAAAGAAACGGAGAAATGAAGAAAGAAACGGAGAAACGAAGTAAGAAACGGAGAAACGAAGAAAGAAACGGAGAAACGAAGAAAGAACCGGAGAAACGAAGAAAGAAACGGAGAAACGAAGAAAGAAACGGAGACACGAAGAAAGAAACGGAGAAACGAAGAAAGAAACGGAGAAACGAAGGAAGAAACTGAGAAACGAAGAAAGAAATGGAGAAACGAACAAAGGAACGGAGAAACGAACAAAGAAACGGAGAAACGAAGAAAGTAACGGAGAAACGAAGAAAGAAACGGGGAAACGTAGAAAGAAACGGAGATACGAAGAAAGAAACGGAGGAACGAAGAAAGAAACGGAGAAACGAAGAAAGAAATGAAGAAACGAAGAAACGAAGAAAGAAACGGAGAAACGAACAAAGAAACGGAGAAACGAAGGAAGAAACGGAGAAACGAAGAAAGAATCGGAGAAACGAACAAAGAAACGGAGAAACGAACAAAGAAACGGAGAAACGAACAAAGAAACGGAGAAACGGAGAAAGAAACGGAGAAACGGAGAAAGAAACGGAGAAACGAAGAAAGAAACGGAGAAACGAAGAAAGAAACGGAGAAACGAAGAAAGAAACGGAGAAACGAAGAAAGAAACAGTGAATCGGAGAAATAAATGGAGAATCGAAGAAATAAACCGAGAGACAGAGAAAGAAACGGAGAAACAAACAAAGAAACGGAGAAGCGAACAAAGAAACGGAGAAAAGAACAAAGAAACGGAGAAACGAAGTAAGAACCGGAGATACGAAGAAAGAAACGGAGAAACGAAGAAAGAAACGGAGAAACGATGAAAGAAACGGAGAAACGAAGAAAGAAACGGAGAAACGAAGAATGAAACGGAGAAACGAACAAAGAAACGGAGAAACGAAGAAAGAAACGGAGAAACGAAGAAAGAAACGGAGAAACGCAGAACTAAATGGAGAAACGAAGAATTAAACGGAGAAACGAAGAATGAAACGGAGAAACGAAGAAAGAAACGGAGAAACGAAGAAGGAAACGGAGAAACGAAGAAAGAGACGGTGACACGAACAAAGAAACGGAGAAACGAACAAAGAAACGGAGAAACGAAGAAAGAAACGAAGAAGCGAAGAAAGAAACGGAGAAACGAAGAAAGAAATGGAGAAACGAAGAAAGAAACGGAGAAACGAAGAAAGAAACGGAGAAACGAAGAAAGAAACGGAGAAACGACGAAAGAAACGGAGAAATAAATGGAAAAACAAAGAAATAAACGGAGAAACGAACAAGGAAACGGAGAAACGAAGAAAGAAACGGAGAAACGAAGAAAGAAACGGAGAAACAAAGAAAGAAACGGAGACGCGAACAAAGAAACGGAGAATCGAAGAAAGAAACGAAGAAACGAAGAAAGAAACGGAGAAATAAATGGAGAAGCAAAGAAATAAACGGAGAAACGAACATGGAAACGGAGAAACGAAGAAAGAAACGGAGAAACGAAGAAAGAAACGGAGAAACAAAGAAAGAAACGGAGAAGCGAACAAAGAAACGGAGAATCGAAGAAAGAAACGAAGAAACGAAGAAAGTAACGGAGAAATAAATGGAGAAACAAAGAAATAAACGGAGAAACGAACAAGGAAACGGAGAAACGAAGAAAGAAACGGAGAAACGAAGAAAGAAACGGAGAAACAAAGATAGAAACGGAGAAACGAAGAAAGAAACGGAGAAACGAAGATAGAAACGAAGAAACGAAGAAAGAAACAGTGAATCGGAGAAATAAATGGAGAATCGAAGAAATAAACCGAGAGACAGAGAAAGAAACGGAGGAACGAACAAAGAAACGGAGAAGCGAACAAAGAAACGGAGAAACGAACAAAGAAACGGAGTAACGAAGAATGAAACGGAGAGCGGAGAAATAAATGGAGAAACGAAGAAATAAACGGAGAAACGAACAAAGAAACGGAGAAACGAACAAAGAAACGGAGAAACGAAGAAAGAAACGGAGAAACGAAGAAAGAAACAGTGAATCGGAGAAATAAATGGAGAATCGAAGAAATAAACCGAGAGACAGAGAAAGAAACGGAGAAGCGAACAAAGAAACGGAGAAGCGAACAAAGAAACGGAGAAACGAACAAAGAAACGGAGAAACGAAGTAAGAAACGGAGATACGAAGAAAGAAACGGAGAAACGAAGAAAGAAACGGAGAAACGATGAAAGAAACGGAGAAACGAAGAAAGAAACGGAGAAACGAAGAAAGAAACGGAGAAACGAACAAAGAAACGGAGAAACGAAGAAAGAAACGGAGAAACGGAGAAATAAATGGAGAAACGAAGAAATAAACGGACAAACGAACAAGGAAACGGAGAAACGAAGAAAGAAACGGAGAATCGGTGAAAGAAATGGAGAAACGAAGAAATAAACCGAGAAACGGAGAAAGAAACGGAGAAACGAACAAAGAAACGGAGAAACGAAGAAATAAACGGAGAAACGATCAAAGAAACGGAGAAACGAACAAAGAATCGGAGAAACGAAGAAAGAAACGCAAAAACGACGAAAGAATCGGAGAAACGAAGAAAGAAACGGAGAAACGAAGAAAGAAACGGAGAAACGAAGAAAGAAACGGAGAAATAAATGGAGAAACGAAGAAATAAACGGAGAAACGAAGAAGGAAACGGAGAAACGAAGAAAGAAACGGAGAAACGAAGATAGAAACGAAGAAACGAAGAAAGAAACAGTGAATCGGAGAAATAAATGGAGAATAGAAGAAATAAACCGAGAGACAGAGAAAGAAACGGAGAAACGAACAAAGAAACGGAGAAGCGAACAAAGAAACGGAGAAACGAACAAAGAAACGGAGTAACGTAGAATGAAACGGAGAACGGAGAAATAAATGGAGAAACGAAGAAAGAAACGGAGAAACGGAGAAATAAATGGAGAAACGAAGAAATAAAAGGAGAAACGAACAAAGAAACGGAGAAACGAACAAAGAAACGGAGAAACGAAGAAAGAATCGGAGAAACGAACAAAGAAACCGAGAAACGAAGAAAGAACCGGAGTAACGAAGAAAGAAACCGAGAAACGGAGAAATAAACGGAGAAACGAAGAAAGAAACGGAGAAACGATGAAAGAAACGGAGAAACGAAGAAAGAAACGGAGAAACGAAGAAAGAAACGGAGAAACGAACAAAGAAACCGAGAAACGAAGAAAGAACCGGAGTAACGAAGAAAGAAACCGAGAAACGGAGAAATAAACGGAGAAACGAAGAAAGAAACGGAGAAACGATGAAAGAAACGGAGAAACGAAGAAAGAAACGGAGAAACGAAGAAAGAAACGGAGAAACGAACAAAGAAACGGAGAAACGAAGAAAGAAACGGAGAAACGGAGAAATAAATGGAGAAACGAAGAAATAAACGGACAAACGAACAAGGAAACGGAGAAACGAAGAAAGAAACGGAGAATCGGTGAAAGAAATGGAGAAACGAAGAAATAAACCGAGAAACGGAGAAAGAAACGGAGAAACGAACAAAGAAACGGAGAAACGAAGAAATAAACGGAGAAACGATCAAAGAAACGGAGAAACGAACAAAGAATCGGAGAAACGAAGAAAGAAACGCAAAAACGACGAAAGAATCGGAGAAACGAAGAAAGAAACGGAGAAACGAAGAAAGAAACGGAGAAACGAAGAAAGAAACGGAGAAATAAATGGAGAAACGAAGAAATAAACGGAGAAACGAAGAAAGAAACGGAGAAACGAAGAAAGAAACGGAGAAACGAAGAAAGAAACGGAGACACGAAGAAAGAAACGGAGAAACGAAGAAAGAAACGGAGAAACGAAGGAAGAAACTGAGAAACGAAGAAAGAAATGGAGAATCGGAGAAATAAATGGAGAAACGAAGAAATAAACCGAGAAACGGAGAAAGAAACGGAGAATCGGAGAAATAAATGGAGAAACGAAGAAATAGACCGGGAAACGGAGAAAGAAACGGAGAAACGTACAAAGAAACGGAGAAACAAAGAAAGAAACGGAGAAACGAAGAAAGAAACGGAGAAATAAAGGGAGAAACGAAGAAATAAACGGAGAAACGAAGAAAGAAACGGAGACACGAAGAAAGTAACGGAGAAACGAAGAAAGAAACGGAGAAACGAAGGAAGAAACTGAGAAACGAAGAAAGAAATGGAGAATCGGAGAAATAAATGGAGAAACGAAGAAATAGACCGTGAAACGGAGAAAGAAACGGAGAAACGAAGAAAGAAACGGAGAAACGAAGAAAGAAACGGAGAAACGAACAAAGGAACGGAGAAACGAACAAAGAAACGGAGAAACGAAGAAAGAAACGGAGAAACGAAGAAAGGAATCGAGAAACGAACAAAGAAACGGAGAAACGAAGAAAGAAACGGAGAATCGGAGAAATAAATGGAGAAACGAAGAAATAAACGGAGAAACGGAGAAATAAATGGAGAAACGAAGAAATAAAAGGAGAAACGAACAAAGAATCGGAGAAACGAAGAAAGAAACGGAGAAACGAAGAAAGAATCGGAGAAACGAACAAAGAAACCGAGAAACGAAGAAAGAACCGGAGTTACGAAGAAAGAAACCGAGAAACGGAGAAATAAACGGAGAAACGAAGAAAGAAAAGGAGAAACGAAGAAATAAACGGAGAAACGAAGAAAGAAACAAAGAAACGAAGAAGGAAACGGAGAAGCGAACAAAGAAACGGAGAAACGAAGAAAGAAACGGAGAAACGAAGAAAGAAACGGAGAAACGAAGAAAGAAACCGAGAAACGAAGAAAAAACCGGAGTAACGAAGAAAGAAACCGAGAAACGGAGAAATAAATGGAGAAACGAAGAAATAAACGGAGAAACGAAGAAAGAAACGGAGAAACGAACAAAGAAACGGAGAAACGAAGAAAGAAACGGAGAAACGAAGAAAGAAACAGTGAATCGGAGAAATAAATGGAGAATCGAAGAAATAAACCGAGAGACAGAGAAAGAAACGGAGAAACGAACAAAGAAACGGAGAAGCGAAGTAAGAAACGGAGATACGAAGAAAGAAACGGAGAAACGAACAAACAAACGGAGAAACGAAGAAAGAAACGGAGAAATAAATGGAGAAACGAAGAAATAAACGGAGAAACGAACAAGGAAACGGAGAAACGAAGAAAGAAACGGAGAAACAAAGAAAGAACCGGGGAAACGTAGAAAGAAACGGAGATACGAAGAAAGAAACGGAGGAACGAAGAAAGAAACGGAGAAACGAAGAAAGAAATGAAGAAACGAAGAAACGAAGAAAGAAACGGAGAAACGAACAAAGAAACGGAGAAACGGAGAAAGAAACGAAGGAACGGAGAAATAAATGGAGAAACGAAGAAATAAACGGAGAAACGAAGAAAGAAACGGAGAAACGAAGAAAGAAACGGAGAAACGAAGAAAGAAACGGAGAAATGAAGAAAGAACCCGAGAAACGAAGAAAGAAACGGAGAAACGAAGAAAGAAACGGAGAAATGAAGAAAGAACCGGAGAAACGAAGAATGAAACGGAGAAACGAAGAAAGAAACGGAGAAACGAAGAAAGAAACGGAGAAACGAAGAAAGAAACGGAGAAACGAAGAAAGAAACGGAGAAACGAAGAAAGAAACGGAGAAACGAAGGAAGAAACTGAGAAACGAAGAAAGAAATGGAGAATCGGAGAAATAAATGGAGAAACGAAGAAATAGACCGTGAAACGGAGAAAGAAACGGAGAAACGAAGAAAGAAACGGAGAAACGAAGAAAGAAACGGAGAAACGAACAAAGGAACGGAGAAACGAACAAAGAAACGGAGAAACGAAGAAAGAAACGGAGAAACGAAGAAAGGAATCGAGAAACGAACAAAGAAACGGAGAAACGAAGAAAGAAACGGAGAATCGGAGAAATAAATGGAGAAACGAAGAAATAAACGGAGAAACGAAGAAAGAAACGGAGAAACGAAGAAAGAAACGGAGAAACGAAGAAAGAAACGGAGAAATGAAGAAAGAACCGGAGAAACGAAGAAAGAAACGGAGAAACGAAGAAAGAAACGGAGAAACGAAGAAAGAAACGGAGAAACGAAGAAAGAAACGGAGAAACGAAGAAAGAAACGGAGACACGAAGAAAGAAACGGAGAAACGAAGAAAGAAACGGAGAAACGAAGGAAGAAACTGAGAAACGATGAAAGAAATGGAGAATCGGAGAAATAAATGGAGAAACGAAGAAATAGACCGTGACACGGAGAAAGAAACGGAGAAACGAAGAAAGAAACGGAGAAACGAAGAAAGAAACGGAGAAACGAACAAAGGAACGGAGAAACGATCAAGAAACGGAGAAACGAAGAAAGAAACGGAGAAACGAAGAAAGGAATCGAGAAACGAACAAAGAAACGGAGAAACGAAGAAAGAAACGGAGAATCGGAGAAATAAATGGAGAAACGAAGAAATAAACGGAGAAACGGAGAAATAAATGGAGAAACGAAAAAATAAAAGGAGAAACGAACAAAGAAGCGGAGAAACGAAGAAAGAAACGGAGAAACGAACAAAGGAACGGAGAAACGATCAAGAAACGGAGAAACGAAGAAAGAAACGGAGAAACGAAGAAAGGAATCGAGAAACGATCAAAGAAACGGAGAAACGAAGAAAGAAACGGAGAATCGGAGAAATAAATGGAGAAACGAAGAAATAAACGGAGAAACGGAGAAATAAACGGAGAAACGAAAAAATAAAAGGAGAAACGAACAAAGAAACGGAGAAACGAAGAAAGAAACGGAGAAACGAAGAAAGAATCGGAGAAACGAACAAAGAAACCGAGAAACGAAGAAAGAACCGGAGTAACGAAGAAAGAAACCGAGAAACGGAGAAATAAACGGAGAAACGAAGAAAGAAACGGAGAAACGAAGAAATAAACGGAGAAACGAAGAAAGAAACAAAGAAACGCAGAAGGAAACGGAGAAGCGAACAAAGAAACGGAGAAACGAAGAAAGAAACGGAGAAACGAAGAAAGAAACGGAGAAACGAAGAAAGAAACAGAGAAACGAAGAAAGAAACGGAGAAACGAAGAAATAAACCGAGAAACGGAGAAAGAAACGGAGAAACGAAGAAAGAAACCGAGAAACGAGAAAAGAACCGGAGTAACGAAGAAAGAAACCGAGAAACGGAGAAATAAATGGAGAAACGAAGAAATAAACGGAGAAACGAAGAAAGAGACGGAGAAACGAAGAAAGAAACGGAGAAACGAAGGAAGAAACTGAGAAACGAAGAAAGAAATGGAGAATCGGAGAAATAAATGGAGAAACGAAGAAATAAACCGAGAAACGGAGAAAGAAACGGAGAATCGGAGAAATAAATGGAGAAACGAAGAAATAGACCGGGAAACGGAGAAAGAAACGGAGAAACGTACAAACAAACGGAGAAACGAAGAAAGAAACGGTGAAACGAAGAAAGAAACGGAGAAATAAAGGGAGAAACGAAGAAATAAACGGAGAAACGAACAAGGAAACGGAGAAACGAAGAAGGAAACGGAGAAACGAAGAAAGAAACGGAGAAACGAAGAAAGAAACGGAGAAACGAAGAATGAAACGGAGAAACGAACAAAGAAACGGAGAAACGAAGAAAGAAACGGAGAAACGAAGAAAGAAACCGAGAAACGAACAAAGAACCGGAGTAACGAAGAAAGAAACCGAGAAACGGAGAAATAAATGGAGAAACGAAGAAATAAACGGAGAAACGAAGAAAGAAACGGAGAAACGAAGAAAGAAACGGAGAAACGAAGAATGAAACGGAGAAACGAACAAAGAAACGGAGAAACGAAGAAAGAAACGGAGAAACGAAGAAAGAAACCGAGAAACGAAGAAAGAACCGGAGTAACGAAGAAAGAAACCGAGAAACGGAGAAATAAATGGAGAAACGAAGAAATAAACGGAGAAACGAAGAAAGAAACCGAGAAACGAAGAAAGAACCGGAGTAACGAAGAAAGAAACCGAGAAACGGAGAAATAAACGGAGAAACGAAGAAAGAAACGGAGAAACGAAGAAATAAACGGAGAAACGAAGAAAGAAACAAAGAAACGAAGAAGGAAACGGAGAAGCGAACAAAGAAACGGAGAAACGAAGAAAGAAACGGAGAAACGAAGAAAGAAACGGAGAAACGAAGAAAGAAACAGAGAAACGAAGAAAGAAACGGAGAAACGAAGAAATAAACCGAGAAACGGAGAAAGAAACGGAGAAACGAAGAAAGAAACCGAGAAACGAGAAAAGAACCGGAGTAACGAAGAAAGAAACCGAGAAACGGAGAAATAAATGGAGAAACGAAGAAATAAACGGAGAAACGAAGAAAGAAACGGAGAAACGAAGAAAGAAACGGAGAAACGAAGGAAGAAACTGAGAAACGAAGAAAGAAATGGAGAATCGGAGAAATAAATGGAGAAACGAAGAAATAAACCGAGAAACGGAGAAAGAAACGGAGAATCGGAGAAATAAATGGAGAAACGAAGAAATAGACCGGGAAACGGAGAAAGAAACGGAGAAACGTACAAACAAACGGAGAAACGAAGAAAGAAACGGTGAAACGAAGAAAGAAACGGAGAAATAAAGGGAGAAACGAAGAAATAAACGGAGAAACGAACAAGGAAACGGAGAAACGAAGAAGGAAACGGAGAAACGAAGAAAGAAACGGAGAAACGAAGAAAGAAACGGAGAAACGAAGAATGAAACGGAGAAACGAACAAAGAAACGGAGAAACGAAGAAAGAAACGGAGAAACGAAGAAAGAAACCGAGAAACGAAGAAAGAACCGGAGTAACGAAGAAAGAAACCGAAAAACGGAGAAATAAATGGAGAAACGAAGAAATAAACGGAGAAACGAAGAAAGAAACGGAGAAACGAAGAAATAAACGGAGAAACGAAGAAATAAACGGAGAAACGAAGAAAGAAACGGAGAAACGAAGAAATAAACGTAGAAACGAAGAAAGAAACGGAGAAATGAAGAAAGAAACGGAGAATCGAAGAAAGAAACGGAGAAACGGAGAAACGAAGAAAGAAACCGAGAAACGAGAAAAGAACCGGAGTAACGAAGAAAGAAACCGAGAAACGGAGAAATAAATGGAGAAACGAAGAAATAAACGGAGAAACGAACAAAGAAACGGACAAACGAACAAAGAAACGGAGGAACGGAGAAATAAATGGAGAAACGTAGAAATAAACGGAGAAACGAAGAAAGAAACGGAGAAACGAAGCAAGAAACGGAGAAACGAAGAAAGAAACGGAGAAATGAAGAAAGAAACGGAGAATCGAAGAAAGAAACGGAGAAACGGAGAAACGGAGAAATAAACCGAGAAACGGAGAAAGAAACGGAGAAACGAACAAAGAAACGGAGAAACGAAGAAAGAAACGGAGAAACGGAGAAAGAAATGGAGAAACGAAGAAATAAACGGAGAAACGAAGAAAGAAACGGAGAAACGAAGAAATAAACGGAGAAACGAAGAAATAAACGGAGAAACGAAGAAAGAAACGGAGAAACGAAGAAATAAACGGAGAAACGAAGAAAGAAACAAAGAAACGGAGAAGGAAACGGAGAAGCGAACAAAGAAACGGAGAAACGAAGAAAGAAACGGAGACACGAACAATGAAACGCAGAAACGAAGAATGACGCGGAGAAACGAAGAAATAAACGGAGAAATGAAGAAAGAAACGGAGAAACAAAGAAAGAAACGGAGAAACGAACAAAGAAACGGAGAAGCGAAGAAAGAAACGGAGGAACGACGAATGAAACGGCGAAACGAAGAAAGAATCGGTGAAATAAATGGAGAAACGAAGATATAAAAGGAGAAACGAAGAAAGAAACGGTGAAACGAAGAAAGAAACGGAGAAACGAAGAAAGAAACAGAGAAACGAACAATGAAACGCAGAAACGTAGAATGAGACGGAGAAACGAAGAAATAAACGGAGAAATGAAGAAAGAAACGGAGAAACAAAGAAAGAAACGGAGAAACGGACAAAGAAACGGAGAAACGAAGAAAGAAACGGGGAAACGAAGAAAGAAACGGAGAATCGGAGAAATAAATGGAGAAACGAAGAAATAAACGGAGAAACGGAGAAATAAATGGAGAAACGAAGAAATAAACGGAGAAACGAACAAGGAAACGGAGAAACGAACAAAGAAACGGAGAAACGAAGAAAGAAACAGAGAAACGAAGAAAGAAACGCAGAAACGAAGAAACAAACCGAGAAACGGAGAAAGAAACGGAAAAACGAAGAAAGAAACAGAGAAACGAACAATGAAACGCAGAAACGTAGAATGAGACGGAGAAACGAAGAAATAAACGGAGAAATGAAGAAAGAAACGGAGAAACGAAGAAAGAAACGGCGAAACGAAGAAAGAAACGGAGAAACGAAGGAAGAAACGGAGAAACGAAGAAAGAAACGCAGAAACGAAGAAAGAAACGGAGAAAGGAAGAAAGAAACGTGGAAGCGAACAAAGAAACGGAGAAACGAACAAAGAAACGGAGAAACGAAAAAAGAACCGGAGAAATAAATGGAGAAACGAAGAAGTAAACGGAGAAACGAACAAGGAAACGGAGAAACGAAGAAAGAAACGGAGAAACGAAGAAAGAAACAGAGAAACGAAGAAAGAAACGGATAAACGAAGAAATAAACCGAGAAACGGAGAAAGAAACGGAGAAACGAAGAAAGAAACAGAGAAACGATCAATGAAACGCAGAAACGAGGAATGAAACGGAGAAACGAAGAAATAAACGGAGAAATGAAGAAATAAACGGAGAAACAAAGAAAGAAACGGAGAAACGAACAAAGCAACGGACAAACGAAGAAAAAAACGGGGAAGCGAAGAATGAAACGCAGAATCGAAGAAAGAAACGGAGAAATAAATGGAGAAACGAAGATATAAACGGAGAAACGAAGAAAGAAACGGAGAAACGAAGAAAAGATAAAAGAATCGGAGAAACGAAGAAAGAAACGGAGAAACGGTGAAATAAATGGAGAAACGAAGAAATAAACGTAGAAACGAAGAAAGAATCGGAGAAACGAACAAAGAAACGGTGAAACGAAGAAAGAAACGGAGAAACGAAGAAAGAAACGGAGAAACGAAGAAAGAAACGGAGAAACGAACAAAGAAACGGAGAGACGAAGAAAGATACGGAGAAACGGTGAAATAATTGGAGAAACGAAGAAATAAACGGAGAAACGAACAAGCAAACGGAGAAATGAAGAAAGAAACGGAGAAACGAAGAAAGAAATGAAGAAACGAAGAAAGAAACGAAGAAACGAAGAAAGAAACGGAGAAACGGACAAAGAAACGGAGAAACGAAGGAAGAAACGGAGAAACGAAGAAAGAATCGGAGACACGAAGAAAGAAACGGAGAAACGAAGAATGAACCGGAGTAACGAAGAAAGATACGGAGAAACGAAGAAAGAAACGGAGAAACGAAGAAAGAAACGGAAAAATGAACAAAGAAACGGAGAAACGAAGAAAGAAACGGAGAAATGAAGAAAGAAACGGAGAAACGAAGAAAGAAATGAAGAAACGAAGAAAGAAACGAAGAAACGAAGAAAGAAACGGAGAAACGGACAAAGAAACGGAGAAACGAAGAAAGAAACGGAGAAACGAAGAAAGAAACGGAGAAAGAAACGGAGAAACGAAGAAAGAAACGGAGAAAGAAACGGAGAAACGAAGAAAGAAACGGAGAAACGAAGAAAGAAACGGAGAAACGAACAAAGAAACGGAGAAACGAAGAAAGAAACGGAGAAACGAAGAAAGAAACGGAGAAGCGAAGAAATAAACGGAGAAACGAAGAAAGAAACGAAGAAACAAACGAAGAAAGAAACGGAGAAACGAAGAAAGAAACGGAGAAACGAAGAAAGAAACGGAGAAACGAAGAAAGAAACGAAGAAACAAACGAAGAAAGAAACGGAGAAACGAAGAAAGAAACGGAGAAACGAAGAAAGAAACAGAGAAACGAAGAAAGAAACGGAGAAACGAACAAAGAAACGGAGAAACGAAGAAAGAGACGGAGAAATAAATGGAGAAACGAACAAAGAAACGCAGAAACGGAGAAAGAAACGGAGAAACGAAGAAAGAAACGAAGAAACAAACGAAGAAAGAAACGGAGAAACGAAGAAAGAAACGGAGAAACGAAGAAAGAAACAGAGAAACGAAGAAAGAAACGGAGAAACGAACAAAGAAACGCAGAAACGAAGAAAGAAACGGAGAAATAAATGGAGAAACGAAGAAGTAAACGGAGAAACGAAGAAAGAAACGGAGAAACGAACAAAGAACTGGAGAAACGAAGAAAGAAACGGAGAAACGTAGAAAGAAACGGAGATGCGAACAAAGAAACGGAGAAACGAACAAAGAAACGGAGAAACGTACAAAGAAACGGAGGAACGGAGAAATAAATGGAGAAACGAAGAAATAAACGGAGAAACGAAGAAATAAACGGAGAAACGAGGAAAGAAACGGAGAAACGAAGGAAGAAACGGAGAAACGAAGAAAGAAACGGAGAAACGAACAAAGAAATGGAGAAACGAAGAAAGAAACGGAGAAACGAAGAAAGAAACGCAGAAACGAAGAAAGAAACGGAGAAAGGAAGAAAGAAACATAGAAACGAAGGAAAAAACGTAGAAGCGAACAAAGAAACGGAGAAAGGAAGAGAGAATCGGAGAAGCGAACAAAGAAACGGAGAAACGGAGAAATAAATGGAGAAACGAAGAAAGAAATGGAGAAACGATCAAAGAAACGGAGAAGCGAAGAAAGAAACGGAGAAATAAATGGAGAAACGAAGATATAAACGGCGAAATGAACAAGGAAACGGAGAAACGTAGAAAGAAACGGAGAAATAAATGGAGAAACGAAGAAATAGACGGAGAAACGAAGAAGGAAACGGAGAAACGAAGAAGGAAACGGAGAAACGAAGAAAGAAACGGAGAAACGAAGAAATAAACGGAGTAACGAAGAAAGAAACGGAGAAACGAACAAAGAAACGGAGAAACGAACAAAGAAACGGAGAAACGAAGAAAGAAACGGAGAAACGGAGAAATAAATGGAGAAACGGAGAAATAAACGGAGAAACGAACAAAGAAACGGAGAAACGAAGAAAGAAACGGAGAAACGGAGAAATAAATGGAGAAACGGAGAAATAAACGGAGAAACGAACAAAGAAACGGAGAAACGAAGAAAGAAACGGAGAAATAAATGGAGAAACGAAGAAATAGACGGAGAAACGAAAAAGGAAACGGAGAAACGAAGAAGGAAACGGAGAAACGAAGAAAGAAACGGAGAAACGAAGAAAGAAACGGAGTAACGAAGAAAGAAACGGAGAAACGAACAAAGAAACGGAGAAACGAACAAAGAAACGGAGAAACGAACAAAGAAACGGAGAAACGGAGAAATAAATGGAGAAACGGAGAAATAAACGGAGAAACGAACAAAGAAACGGAGAAACGAAGAAAGAAACGGAGAAATAAATGGAGAGACGAAGAAATAGACGGAGAAACGAAGAAGGAAACGGAGAAACGAAGAAGGAAACGGAGAAATGAAGAAAGAAACGGAGAAACGAAGAAAGAAACGGAGTAACGAAGAAAGAAACGGAGAAACGAAGAAAGAAACGCAGAAACGAAGAAAGAAACGGAGAAAGGAAGAAAGAAACATAGAAACGAAGAAAGGAACGGAGATGCGAACAAAGAAACGGAGAAAGGAAGAAAGAAACGGAGAAGCGAACAAAGAAACGGAGAAAGGAAGAAAGAAACGGAGAACCGAACAAAGAAACGGAGAAACGGAGAAATAAATGGAGAAGCGAAGAAATAAACGGAGAAACGAAGAAAGAAACGGAGAAACGAACAAAGATACGGAGAAACGAAGAAAGAAACGGAGAAATAAATGGAGAAACGAAGAAATAAACGGAGAAATGAACAAGGAAACGGAGAAACGAAGAAAGAAACGGAGAAATAAATGGAGAAACGAAGAAGTAAACGGAGAAATGAACAAGGAAACGAAAAAACAAAGAAAGAAACGGAGAAACGAAGAAAGAAACGGAGAAACGTAGAAAGAAACGGAGATACAAACAAAGAAACGGAGAAACGAACAAAGAAACGGAGGAACGGAGAAATAAATGGAGAAACGAAGAAATAAACGGAGAAACGAAGAAATAAACGGAGAAACGAAGAAACAAACGGAGAAACGAAGAAAGAAACGGAGAAACGAAGAAAGAAACGGAGAAACGAACAAAGAACTGGAGAAACGAAGAAAGAAACGGAGATAGGAAGAAAGAAACATAGAAACGAAGAAAAAAACGGAGAAGCGAACAAAGAAACGGAGAAAGGAAGAGAGAATCGGAGAAGCGAACAAAGAAACGGAGAAACGGAGAAATAAATGGAGAAACGAAGAAAGAAACGGAGAAACGAAGAGAGAAACGGAGAAAAGAAGAAAGAAACGAAGAAATAAATGGAGAAACGAAGATATAAACGGCGAAATGAACAAGGAAACGGAGAAACCAAGAAAGAAACGGAGAAACGAAGAAAGAAGCGGAGAAACGAACAAAGAAACGTAGAAACGAAGAAAGAAACGGAGAAATAAATGGAGAAACGAAGAAATAAACGGAGAAATGAACAAGGAAACGGAGAAGCGAAGAAAGAAACGGAGAAATAAATGGAGAAACGAAGAAATAGACGGAGAAACGAACAAGGAAACGAAGAAACGGAGAAACGAACAAAGAAACGGGGAAACGAAGAAAGAAACGGAGAAACGAACAAAGAACTGGAGAAACGAAGAAAGAAACGGAGATAGGAAGAAAGAAACATAGAAACGAAGAAAAAAACGGAGAAGCGAACAAAGAAACGGAGAAAGGAAGAGAGAATCGGAGAAGCGAACAAAGAAACGGAGAAACGGAGAAATAAATGGAGAAACGAAGAAAGAAACGGAGAAACGAAGAGAGAAACGGAGAAAAGAAGAAAGAAACGAAGAAATAAATGGAGAAACGAAGATATAAACGGCGAAATGAACAAGGAAACGGAGAAACCAAGAAAGAAACGGAGAAACGAAGAAAGAAGCGGAGAAACGAACAAAGAAACGGAGAAACGAAGAAAGAAACGGAGAAATAAATGGAGAAACGAAGAAATAAACGGAGAAATGAACAAGGAAACGGAGAAGCGAAGAAAGAAACGGAGAAATAAATGGAGAAACGAAGAAATAGACGGAGAAACGAACAAGGAAACGAAGAAACGGAGAAACGAACAAAGAAACGGGGAAACGAAGAAAGAAACGGAGAAACGAACAAAGAACTGGAGAAACGAAGAAAGAAACGGAGATAGGAAGAAAGAAACATAGAAACGAAGAAAAAAACGGAGAAGCGAACAAAGAAACGGAGAAAGGAAGAGAGAATCGGAGAAGCGAACAAAGAAACGGAGAAACGGAGAAATAAATGGAGAAACGAAGAAAGAAACGGAGAAACGAAGAGAGAAACGGAGAAAAGAAGAAAGAAACGAAGAAATAAATGGAGAAACGAAGATATAAACGGCGAAATGAACAAGGAAACGGAGAAACCAAGAAAGAAACGGAGAAACGAAGAAAGAAGCGGAGAAACGAACAAAGAAACGGAGAAACGAAGAAAGAAACGGAGAAATAAATGGAGAAACGAAGAAATAAACGGAGAAACGAAGAAAGGAACGGAGAAACGAACAAAGAAACGGAGAAACGAACAAAGAAACGGAGAAACGAAGAAAGAAACGCAGAAACGAAGAAAGAAACGGAGGAACGGAGAAATAAATGGAGAAGCGAAGAAATAAACGGAGAAACGAAGAAATAAACGGAGAAACGAAGCAAGAAACGGAGAAACGAAGAAAGAAACGGAAAAACGAAGAAAGAAACGGAGAAACGAACAATGAAACGGAGAAACGAAGAAAGAAACGCAGAAACGAAGAAAGAAACGGAGAAACAAAGAAAGAAACGGAGAAACGAAGAAAGAAACGGAGAAACGAAGAAATAAACGGAGAAACGAACAAAGAAACGGAGAAACGAACAAAGAAACGGAGAAACGAACAAAGAAACGGAGAAACGAACAAAGAAACGGAGAAACGGAGAAAGAAACGGAGAAACGAAGAAAGAAACGGAGAAACGAACAAATAAACGGAGAAACGAAGAAAGAAACGGAGAAATAAATGGAGAAACGAAGAAATAAACGGAGAAATGAACAAGGAAACGGAGAAACGAAGAAAGAAACGGAGAAACGAAGAAAGAAACGGAGAAACGAAGATAGAAACGGAGAAACGAAGAAAGAAACCCAGATACGAAGAAAGAAACGGAGAAACGAAGAAAGAAACGGAGAAACGAAGAAAGAAACGCAGAAACGAAGAAGAAACGGAGAAACGAAGAAAGAAACAAAGAAACGAAGAAAGAAACGGATAAACAAACAAAGAAACGGAGAAACGAATAAAGAAACGGAGAAATAAATGGACAAACGAAGAAATAAACGGAGAAATGAACAAGGAAACGGAGAAACGAAGAAAGAAACGGAGAAACGAAGAAATAAACGGAGAAACGAAGAAAGAAACGCAGAAACGTAGAAAGAAACGGAGGAACGGAGAAATAAATGGAGAAGCGAAGAAATAAACGGTGAAACGAGGAAAGAATCGGAGAAACGAATAAAGAAACGGAGAAGAGAACAAAGAAACGGAGAAACGAAGGAAGAAACGGAGAAACGAAGAAAGAAACGGAGAAACGAACAAAGAAACGGAGAAACGAAGAAAGAAACGGAGAAACGAACAAAGAACCGCAGAAACGAAGAAAGAAACGGAGAAACGAAGAAAGAAACGGAGAAACGAAAAAGAAACGGAGAAACGAACAAAGAAACGGAGAAACGAAGAAAGAAACGGAGAAATAAATGGAGAAACGATGAAATAAACGGAGAAACGAACAAGGAAATGGAGAAACGAAGAAAGAAACGGAGAAACGAAGAAAGAAACGGAGAAACGAAGAAAGAAACGGAGAAACGAACAAAGATACGGAGAAACGAACATAGAAACGGAGAAACGAAGAAAGAAACGGAGAAATAAATGGAGAAACGAAGACAAACAGAGAAACGAACAAGGAAACGGAGAAACGAAGAAAGAAACGGAGAAACGAAGAAAGAAACGGAGAAACGAAGAAAGAAACGGAGAAACGAAGAAAGAAATGGAGATACGAACAAAGAAACGGAGAAACGAACAAAGAAACGGCGAAACGAACAAAGAAACGGCGAAACGAACAAAGAAACGGAGGAACGGAGAAATAAACGGAGAAACGAAGAAATAAACGGAGAAACGAGGAAATAAACGGAGAAACGAAGAAAGAAACGGAGAAACGAAGGAAGAAACGGAGAAACGAAGAAAGAAACGGAGAAACGAAGAAAGAAACGGAGAAACGAAGAAAGAAAGGCAGAAACGAAGAAAGAAACGTAGAATCGAAGAAAGAAACGGAGAAACGAACGAAGAAACGGAGAAACGAACAAAGAAACGGAGAAACTGAGAAATAAATGGAGAAACGAAGAAATAAACGGAGAAACGAAGAAAGAAACAGAGAAACGAGGAAAGAAACGGAGAAACGAAGAAAGAAACGGAGAAACGAAGAAATAATTGGAGAAACGAAGAAAGAAACGAAGAAACGAAGAAAGAAACGGAGAAACGAACAAAGAAACGGAGAAACGAACAAAGAAACGGAGATACAGTGAAAGAAACGGAGAAACGAAGAAAGAAACGGAGAAACGAAGAAAGAAACGGAGAAACGAAGAAAGAAATGGAGATACGAACAAAGAAACGGAGAAACGAACAAAGAAACGGCGAAACGAACAAAGAAACGGAGAAACGAACAAAGAAACGGAGAAACGAAGAAAGAAACGGAGAAACGAAGAAAGAAATGGAGAAACTTAGAAAGAAATGGAGATACGAACAAAGAAACGGCGAAACGAAGAAAGAAACGGAGGAACGGAGAAATAAACGGAGAAACGAAGAAAGAAACAGAGAAACGAGGAAAGAAACGGAGAAACGTAGAAAGAAACGGAGAAACGAAGAAAGAAACCGAGAAACGAAGAAATAAACGGAGAAACGAAGAAAGAAGCGGAGAAATGAATGGTGAAACGAAGAAATAAACGGAGAAACGAACAAAGAAACGAAGAAACGGAGAAACGAACAAAGAAACGGGGAAACGGAGAAAGAAACGGAGAAACGAACAAAGAAACGGAGAAACGGAGAAATAAATGGAGCAACGAAGAAATAAACGGAGAATCGAAGAAAGAAACGGAGGAACGAAGAAAAAAACGGAGAAACGATGAAAGAAACGGAGAAACAAAGAAAGAAACGATGAAACGATGAAAGAAACGGAGAAACGAGGAAATAAACGGAGAAACGAAGAAAGAAACAGAGAAACGAGGAAAGAAACGGAGAAACGAAGAAAGAAACGGAGAAACGAAGAAAGAAACGGAGAAACGGAGAAATAATTGGAGAAACGAAGAATGAAACGGAGAGACGAAGAAAGAAACGGAGAAACGAAGAAAGAAACGGAGAAACGAAGAAAGAAGCGAAGAAATGAATGGTGAAACGAAGAAATAAACGGAGAAACGAACAAAGAAACGAAGAAACGGAGAAACGAACAAAGAAACGGGGAAACGAAGAAGGAAACGGAGAAACGGAGAAACGGAGAAACGGAGAAACGGAGAAACGAACAAACGAAGGAAGAAACGGAGAAACGAAAAAAGAAACGGAGAAATGAAGAAAGAAACGAAGAAACGAAGAAAGAAACGGAGAAACGAAGAAAGAAACGAAGAAACGAACAAAGAAACGGAGAAACGAACAAAGAAACGGAGAAACGAACAAAGAAACGAAGAAGCGGAGAAACGAACAAAGAAACGGAGAAACGAAGAAAGAAACGGAGAAACGAAGAAAGAAACGGAGAAACGAAGAAAGAAACGTAGAAACGAAGAAAGAAACGGAGAAACGAAGAAAGAAATTGAGAAACGAAGAAAGAAACGGAGAAACGATGAAAGAAACGGAGAAATGAAGAAAGAAACGAAGAAACGAAGAAAGAAACGGAGAAACGAAGAAAGAAACGAAGAAACGAACAAAGAAACGGAGAAACGAACAAAGAAACGAAGAAGTGGAGAAACGAACAAAGAAACGGAGAAACGAACAAAGAAACGGAGAAACGGAGAAATAAATGGAGCAACGAAGAAATAAACGGAGAATCGAAGAAAGAAACGGGGGAACGAAGAAAAAAACGGAGAAACGATGAAAGAAACGGAGAAACAAAGAAAGAAACGATGAAACGATGAAAGAAACGGAGAAACGAGGAAATAAACGGAGAAACGAAGAAAGAAACAGAGAAACGAGGAAAGAAACGGAGAAACGAAGAAAGAAACGGAGAAACGAAGAAAGAAACGGAGAAACGGAGAAATAATTGGAGAAACGAAGAATGAAACGGAGAGACGAAGAAAGAAACGGAGAAACGAAGAAAGAAACGGAGAAACGAAGAAAGAAGCGAAGAAATGAATGGTGAAACGAAGAAATAAACGGAGAAACGAACAAAGAAACGAAGAAACGGAGAAACGAACAAAGAAACGGGGAAACGAAGAAGGAAACGGAGAAACGGAGAAACGGAGAAACGGAGAAACGAACAAACGAAGGAAGAAACGGAGAAACGAAAAAAGAAACGGAGAAATGAAGAAAGAAACGAAGAAACGAAGAAAGAAACGGAGAAACGAAGAAAGAAACGAAGAAACGAACAAAGAAACGGAGAAACGAACAAAGAAACGGAGAAACGAACAAAGAAACGAAGAAGCGGAGAAACGAACAAAGAAACGGAGAAACGAACAAAGAAACGGAGAAACGAAGAAAGAAACGGAGAAACGAAGAAAGAAACGTAGAAACGAAGAAAGAAACGGAGAAACGAAGAAAGAAATTGAGAAACGAAGAAAGAAACGGAGAAACGATGAAAGAAACGGAGAAATGAAGAAAGAAACGAAGAAACGAAGAAAGAAACGGAGAAACGAAGAAAGAAACGAAGAAACGAACAAAGAAACGGAGAAACGAACAAAGAAACGGAGAAACGAACAAAGAAACGGAGAAACGAACAAAGAAACGAAGAAGCGGAGAAACGAACAAAGAAACGGAGAAACGAACAAAGAAACGGAGAAACGGAGAAATAAATGGAGCAACGAAGAAATAAACGGAGAATCGAAAAAAGAAACGGAGGAACGAAGAAAAAAGCGGAGAAACGATGAAAGAAACGGGGAAACAAAGAAAGAAACGATGAAACGATGAAAGAAACGGAGAAACGAAGAATGAAACGGAGAATCGGAGAAATAAATTGAGAAACGAACAAAAAACGGTGAAACGGAGAAACGGATAAACCGAGAAACGGAGAAACGCAGAAACCGAGAAAAGGAGAAACGGAGAAACCGAGAAACGGAGAAACGGAGAAACCGAGAATCGGAGAAACCGAGAAACGGAGAAACGGAGAAACCGAGAAACGGAGATACCGAGAAACCGAGAAACGGAGAAACCGAGAAACCGAGAAACGAAGAACGGACGAAACCGAGAAACGGAGAAACGTTTCTTTCTTCGTTTCTCCGTTTCTTTCTTCGTTTCTCCGTTTCTTCTTTCGTTTCTCCGTTCCTTTGTTCGTTTCTCCGTTTCTTTGTTCGTTTCTCCGTTTATTTCTTCGTTTCTCCATTTATTTCTCCGATTCTCCGTTTATTTCTCCGATTCTCCGTTTCTTTCTTCGTTTCTCAGTTTCTTTCTTCGTTTCTCCGTTCCTCCGTTTCTTTGTTCGTTTCTCCGTTTCTTTCTTCGTTTCTCCGTTTCTTTGTTCGCTTCTCCGTTTCTTTCTCTGATTCTCGGTTTATTTGTTTGTTTCTCCATTTATTTCTCCGATTCTCCGTTTATTTCTCCGATTCTCCGTTTCTTTCTTCGTTTCTCAGTTTCTTTCTTCGTTTCTTCGTTTCCCCGTTTCTTTGTTCGTTTCTCCGTTTATTTCTTCATTTCTCCATTTATATCTCCGTTTCTCCGTTTCTTTCATCGTTTCTTCGTTTCTCCGTTTCTTTCTTCGTTTCTCCGTTTATATCTTTGTTTCTCCATTTATTTCTCCGTTTCTTTCTTCGTTTCTCCATTTCATTCTTCGTTTCTCCGTTTCTTTCTTCGTTTCTCCGTTTCTTTCTTCGTTTCTCCGTTTCTTTCTTCGTTTCTCCGTTTCTTTCATCGTTTCTCCGTCTCTTTCTTCGTTTCTCCGTTTCTTTCTTCGTTTCTCCGTTTCTTTCTTCATTTCTCCGTTTCTTTCTTCGTTTCTCCGTTTCTTTCTTCGTTTCCCCGTTTCTTTGTTCGTTTCTCCGTTTATTTCTTCGTTTCCCCATTTATTTCTCCAGTTCTCCGTTTTTTTCTTCGTTTCCCCGTTTCTTTGTTCGTTTCTCCGTTTATTTCTTCATTTCTCCATTTATATCTCCGTTTCTCCGTTTCTTTCTTCGTTACTCCGTTTCTTTCTTCATTTGTCCATTTATTTCTCCGACTCTCCGTTTCTTTCATCGTTTCTTCGTTTCTCCGTTTCTTTCTTCGTTTCTCCGTCTATATCTTTGTTTCTCCATTTATTTCTCCGTTTCTTTCTTCGTTTCTCCGTTTCATTCTTCGTTTCTCCGTTTCTTTCTTCGTTTCTCCGTTTCTTTCTTCGTTTCTCCGTTTCTTTCTTCGTTTCTCCGTTTCTTTCTTCGTTTCTCCGTTTCTTTCATCGTTTCTCCGTCTCTTTCTCCGTTTCTCCGTTTCTTTCTTCGTTTCTCCGTTTCTTTCTTCATTTCTCCGTTTCTTTCTTCGTTTCTCCGTTTCTTTCATCGTTTCTCCGTCTCTTTCTTCGTTTCTCCGTTTCTATCTTCGTTTCTCCGTTTCTTTCTTCGTTTCTCCATTTATTTCTTCGTTTCTCCGTATCTTTCTTCGTTTCTCCGTTTCTCTCTTCGTTTCTCCGTTTCTTTGTTCGTTTCTCCGTTTATTTCTTCGTTTCTCCATTTATTTCTTCGTTTCTCCGTATCTTTCTTCGTTTCTCCATTTCATTCTTCGTTTCTCCGTTTCTTTGTTCGTCTCTCCGTTTCTTTCTCCGTTTCTCGGTTTATTTCTTCGTTTCTCCATTTATTTCTCCGTTTCTCCGTTTCTTTGTTCGTTTCTCCGTTTCTTTGTTCGTTTCTCCGTTTCTTTCTCCGTTTCTCGGTTTATTTCTTCGTTTCTCCGTATCTTTCTTCGTTTCTCCGTTCCTTTCTTCGTTTCTCCGTTTCTTTCTTCGTTACTCCGTTTCTTTCTTCGTTTCTCCGTTTCATTCTTCGTTTCTCCGTTTATTTCTTCGTTTCTCCATTTATTTCTTCGTTTCTCCGTTTCTTTGTTCGTTTCTCCGTTTCTTTGTTCGTTTCTCCGTTTCTTTGTTCGTTTCTCCGTTTCTTTCTTCGTTTCTCCGATTCTTTCTTCGTTACTCCGTTTCTTTCTTCGTTTCTCCGTTTCATTCTTCGTTTCTCCGTTTCTTTCTCCGTTTCTCGGTTTATTTCTTCGTTTCTCCGTATCTTTCTTCTTTTCTCCGTTCCTTTCTTCGTTTCTCCGTTTCTTTCTTCGTTACTCCGTTTCATTCTTCGTTTCTCCGTTTATTTCTTCGTTTCTCCATTTATTTCTTCGTTTCTCCGTATCTTTCTTCGTTACTCCGTTTCTTTCTTCGTTTCTCCGTTTCATTCTTCGTTTCTCCGTTTATTTCTGCGTTTCTCCGCTTCTTTTTTCGTTTCTCCGTTTCTCTCTTCGTTTCTCCGTTTCTTTGTTCGTTTCTCCGTTTATTTCTTCGTTTCTGCATTTCTTTCTTCGTTTCTCCGTTTCTTTGTTCGTTTCTCCGTTTCTTTCTTCGTTTCTCCGTTTCTTTGTTCGCTCGTCCGTTTCTTTCTCCGATTCTCGGTTTATTTCTTTGTTTCTCCATTTATTTCTCCGACTCTCCGTTTCTTTCTTCGTTTCTTCGTTTCTTTCTTCGTTACTCCGTTTCTTTCTTCGTTTCTCCATTTCTTTATTCGTTTCTCCGTTTATTTCTTCGTTTCTCCATTTATTTCTTCGTTTCTCCGTATCTTTCTTCGTTTCTCCATTTCTTTCTTCGATTCTCCGTTTCTTTCTTCGTTTCTCCGTTTCCTGGTTCGCTTCTCCGTTTATTTCTTCGTTTCTCCATTTATTTCTCCGTTCCTCCGTTTCTTTCTTCGTTTCTCCGTTTCTTTCTTCGTTTCTCCGTTAGTTTCTTCGTTTCTCCGTTTCTTTCTTCGTTTCTCCGTTTCTTTCTTCGTTTCTCCGTTTCTTTCTTCGTTTCTCCGTTTATTTCTTCGTTTCCCCATTTATTTCTCCGTTTCTCCGTTTCTTTGTTCGTTTCTCCGTTTCTTCCTTCGTTTCTCCGTTTCTTTCTTCGTATCTCCGTTTCTTTCTTCGTTTCTCCGTTACTTTCTTCGTTTCTCCATTTCTTTCTTCGATTCTCCGTTTCTTTCTTCGTTTCTCCATTTCTTTCTCCGTTTCTCCGTTTCTTTGTTCGTTTCTCCGTTTCTTTCTCCGTTTCTCGGTTTATTTCTTCGTTTCTCCCTTTATTTCTCCGTTTCTCCGTTTCTTTGTTCGTTTCTCCGTTTCTTTGTTCGTTTCTCCGTTTCTTTGTTCGCTTCTCCGTTTATTTCTTCGTTTCTCCATTTATTTCTTCGTTTCTCCGTATCTTTCTTCGTTTCTCCGTTTCTTTCTTCGTTTCTCCGTTTCTTTCTTCTTTACTCCGTTTCTTTCTTCGTTTTTCCGTTTCATTCTTCGTTTCTCCGTTTATTTCTTCGTTTCTCCGTTTATTTCTTCGTTTCTCCATTTATTTCTGCGTTTCTCCGCTTCTTTCTTTGTTTCTCCGATTCTTTGTTCGTTTCTCCGTTTCTTTGATCGTTTCTCCGTTTCTTTCTTCGTTTCTCCGTTTCTTTCTTCGTTTCTCCGTTTCTCTCTTCGTTTCTCCGTTTCTTTGTTCGTTTCTCCGTTTATTTCTTCGTTTCTCCATTTATTTCTTCGTTTCTCCGTATCTTTCTTCGTTTCTCCATTTCATTCTTCGTTTCTCCGTTTCTTTGTTCGTTTCTCCGTTTCTTTCTCCGTTTCTCGGTTTATTTCTTCGTTTCTCCATTTATTTCTCCGTTTCTCCGTTTCTTTGTTCGTTTCTCCGTTTCTTTGTTCGTTTCTCCGTTTCTTTGTTCGCTTCTCCGTTTATTTCTTCGTTTCTCCATTTATTTCTTCGTTTCTCCGTATCTTTCTTCGTTTCTCCGTTTCTTTCTCCGATTCTCGGTTTATTTCTTCGTTTCTCCATTTATTTCTCCGACTCTCCGTTTCATTCTTCGTTTATCCGTTTATTTCTTCGTTTCTCCATTTATTTCTTCGTTTCTCCGTATCTTTCTTCGTTACTCCGTTTCTTTCTTCGTTTCTCCGTTTCATTCTTCGTTTCTCCGTTTATTTCTGCGTTTCTCCGCTTCTTTCTTCGTTTCTCCGTTTCTCTCTTCGTTTCTCCGTTTCTTTGTTCGTTTCTCCGTTTATTTCTTCGTTTCTGCATTTCTTTCTTCGTTTCTCCGTTTCTTTGTTCGTTTCTCCGTTTCTTTCTTCGTTTCTCCGTTTCTTTGTTCGCTCGTCCGTTTCTTTCTCCGATTCTCGGTTTATTTCTTTGTTTCTCCATTTATTTCTCCGACTCTCCGTTTCTTTCTTCGTTTCTTCGTTTCTTTCTTCGTTACTCCGTTTCTTTCTTCGTTTCTCCATTTCTTTATTCGTTTCTCCGTTTATTTCTTCGTTTCTCCATTTATTTCTTCGTTTCTCCGTATCTTTCTTCGTTTCTCCATTTCTTTCTTCGATTCTCCGTTTCTTTCTTCGTTTCTCCGTTTCCTGGTTCGCTTCTCCGTTTATTTCTTCGTTTCTCCATTTATTTCTCCGTTCCTCCGTTTCTTTCTTCGTTTCTCCATTTCTTTCTCCGTTTCTCCGTTTCTTTGTTCGTTTCTCCGTTTCTTTCTCCGTTTCTCGGTTTATTTCTTCGTTTCTCCCTTTATTTCTCCGTTTCTCCGTTTCTTTGTTCGTTTCTCCGTTTCTTTGTTCGTTTCTCCGTTTCTTTGTTCGCTTCTCCGTTTATTTCTTCGTTTCTCCATTTATTTCTTCGTTTCTCCGTATCTTTCTTCGTTTCTCCGTTTCTTTCTTCGTTTCTCCGTTTCTTTCTTCTTTACTCCGTTTCTTTCTTCGTTTTTCCGTTTCATTCTTCGTTTCTCCGTTTATTTCTTCGTTTCTCCATTTATTTCTGCGTTTCTCCGCTTCTTTCTTTGTTTCTCCGATTCTTTGTTCGTTTCTCCGTTTCTTTGATCGTTTCTCCGTTTCTTTCTTCGTTTCTCCGTTTCTTTCTTCGTTTCTCCGTTTCTCTCTTCGTTTCTCCGTTTCCTGGTTCGCTTCTCCGTTTATTTCTTCGTTTCTCCATTTATTTCTCCGTTCCTCCGTTTCTTTCTTCGTTTCTCCGTTTCTTTCTTCGTTTCTCCGTTAGTTTCTTCGTTTCTCCGTTTCTTTCTTCGTTTCTCCGTTTCTTTCTTCGTTTCTCCGTTTCTTTCTTCGTTTCTCCGTTTATTTCTTCGTTTCCCCATTTATTTCTCCGTTTCTCCGTTTCTTTGTTCGTTTCTCCGTTTCTTCCTTCGTTTCTCCGTTTCTTTCTTCGTATCTCCGTTTCTTTCTTCGTTTCTCCGTTACTTTCTTCGTTTCTCCATTTCTTTCTCCGATTCTCCGTTTCTTTCTTCGTTTCTCCATTTCTTTCTCCGTTTCTCCGTTTCTTTGTTCGTTTCTCCGTTTCTTTCTCCGTTTCTCGGTTTATTTCTTCATTTCTCCCTTTATTTCTCCGTTTCTCCGTTTCTTTGTTCGTTTCTCCGTTTCTTTGTTCGTTTCTCCGTTTCTTTGTTCGCTTCTCCGTTTATTTCTTCGTTTCTCCATTTATTTCTTCGTTTCTCCGTATCTTTCTTCGTTTCTCCGTTTCTTTCTTCGTTTCTCCGTTTCTTTCTTCGTTACTCCGTTTCTTTCTTCGTTTCTCCGTTTCATTCTTCGTTTCTCCGTTTATTTCTTCGTTTCTCCATTTATTTCTGCGTTTCTCCGCTTCTTTCTTCGTTTCTCCGATTCTTTGTTCGTTTCTCCGTTTCTTTGATCGTTTCTCCGTTTCTTTCTTCGTTTCTCCGTTTCTTTCTTCGTTTCTCCGTTTCTCTCTTCGTTTCTCCGTTTCTTTGTTCGTTTCTCCGTTAATTTCTTCGTTTCTCCATTTATTTCTTCGTTTCTCCGTATCTTTCTTCGTTTCTCCATTTCATTCTTCGTTTCTCAGTTTCTTTGTTCGTTTGTCCGTTTCTTTCTCCGTTTCTCGGTTTATTTCTTCGTTTCTCCATTTATTTCTCCGTTTCTCCGTTTCTTTGTTCGTTTCTCCGTTTCTTTGTTCGTTTCTCCGTTTCTTTGCTCGTTTCTCCGTTTCTTTGTTCGTTTCTCCGTTTATTTCTTCGTTTCTCCATTTCTTTGTTCGTTTCTCCGTTTCTTTGTTCGTTTCTCCGTTTCTTTCTTCGTTTCTCCGATTCTTTCTTCGTTACTCCGTTTCTTTCATCGTATCTCCATTTCTTTCTTCGTTTCTCCGTTTCTTTCTTCGTTTCTCCGTTTCTTTCTTCGTTTCTCCGTTTCTTTCTTGGTTTCGTCTTTCTTTCTTCGAAACTCCGTTTCCTTGTTCGTTTCTCCGTTTATTTCTTCGGTTCTCCATTTATTTCTGCGTTTCTCCGTTTCTTTCTTCGTTTCTCCGATTCTTTGTTCGTTGCTCCGTTTCTTTGATCGTTTCTCCGTTTCGTTCTTCGTTTCTCCGTTTCTCTCTTCGTTTCTCCGTTTCTTTGTTCGTTTCTCAGTTTATTTCTTTGTTTCTCCATTTATTTCTCCGACTCTCCGTTTCTTTCTTCGTTTCTTCGTTTCTTTCTTCGTTACTCCGTTTCTTTCTTCGTTTCTCCATTTCTTTCTTCGTTTCTCCGTTTCATTCTTCGTTTCTCCGCTTATTTCTTCGTTTCTCCATTTATTTCTCCGTTTCTCCGTTTCTTTCTTCGTTTCTCCGTTTCTTTCTTCGTTTCTCCGTTAGTTTCTTCGTTTCTCCGTTTCTTTCTTCGTTTCTTCGTTTCTTTCTTCGTTACTCCGATTCTTTCTTCGTTTCTCCATTTCTTTCTTCGTTTCTCCGTTTCATTCTTCGTTTCTCCGTTTATTTCTTCGTTTCTCCATTTATTTCTCCGTTTCTCCGATTCTTTCTTCGTTACTCCGTTTCTTTCATCGTATCTCCGTTTCTTTCTTCGTTTCTCCGTTTCTTTCTTCATTTCTCCGTTTCTTTCTTCGTTTCTCCGTTTCTTCCTTCGTCTCATCGTTTCTCCGTTTCCCCGTTTCTCGGTTTATTCCTTCGTTTCTGCATTTATTTCTCCGATTCTCCGTTTCTTTCTTCGTTTCTTCGTTTCTTTCATCGTTACTCCGTTTCTTTCTTCGTTTCTTCGTTTCTTTCATAGTTACTGCGTTTCTTTCTTCGTTTCTCCGTTTCTTTCTTCGTTTCTCCGTTTCTTTCTTCGTTTCTCCATTTGCTTCTTCGAATCTCCGTTTATTTTTTCGTTCCTCCGTTTCTTTCTTCGTTTCTCCGTTTATTTCTTCGTTTCTCCGTTTCTTTCTTCGTTTCTTCGTTTCTTTCTTCATTTCTCCGTTTCTTTCTTCGTTTCTCCGTTTCTTCCTTCGTTTCATCGTTTCTCCTTTTCTCCGTTTCTCGGTTTATTCCTTCGTTTCTCAATTTATTTCTCCGATTCTCCGTTTCTTTCTTCGTTTCTTCGTTTCTTTCATCGTTACTCCGTTTCTTTCTTCGTTTCTTCGTTTCTTTCTTCGTTCCTCCGTTTCTTTCTCCGATTCTCGGTTTATTTATTCGTTGCTCCATTTATTTCTCCGATTCTGTGTTTCTTTCTTCGTTTCCCCGTTTCTTCCTTCGTTTCATCGTTTCTCCGTTTCTCCGTTTCTCGGTTTATTCCTTCGTTTCTCCATTTATTTCTCCGATTCTCCGTTGCTTTCTTCGTTTCTTCGTTTCTTTCATCGTCACTGCGTTTCTTTCTTCGTTACTCCGTTCTTTCTTCGTTTCTCCGTTTCTTTCTTCGTTTCTCCGTTTGCTTTTTCGATTCTCCGTTTATTTCGTCGTTTCTCCGTTTCTTTCTTCGTTTCTCCGTTTATTTCTTCGTTGCTCCGTTTCTTTCTTCGTTTCTTCGTTTCTTTCTTCATTTCTCCGTTTCTTTCCTCGTTTCTCCGTTTCTTCCTTCGTTTCATCGTTTCTCCTTTTCTCCGTTTCTCGGTTTATTTCTTCGTTTCTCCATTTATTTCTCCGATTCTCCGTTTCTTTCTTCGTTTCTTCGTTTCTTTCATCGTTACTCCGTTTCTTTCTTCGTTTCTCCGTTTCTCGGTTTATTCCTTCATTTCTCCGTTTCTTTCTTCGTTTCTCCGTTTCTTCCTTCGTGTCATCGTTTCTCCATTTCTCCGTTTCTCGGTTTCTTCCTTCGTTTCTCCATTTATTTCTCCGATTCTCCGTTTCTTTCTTCGTTTCTTTCTTCGTATCCCCGTTTCTTTCTTTGTTTCTCCATTTCTTTCTTCGACTCTCCGTTTCTTTCTCCGTTTCCTGGTCCGTTTCTCCGTTTATTTCTTCGTTTCTCCATTTATTTCTCCGTTTCTCCGTATCTTTCTTCGTTTCTTCCTTCGTTTCTCCGTTTCTTTCTTCGTTTCTTCCTTCGTTTCTCCGTTTCTTTCTTCGTATCCCCGTTTCTTTCTTCGTTTCTGCGTTTCTTTCTTCGTTTCTCCGTTTCCTTGTTCGTTTCTCCGTTTCTTTCTTCGTTTCTTCGTTCCTTTCATCATTTCTCCGTTTCTTTCTTCGTTTCTCCGTTTCTTCCTTCGTTTCACCGTTTGTCCGTTTCTCCGTTTCTCGGTTTATTCCTTCATTTCTCCATTTATTTCTCCGATTCTCCGTTTCTTTCTTCGTTTCTTCGTTTCTTTCATCGTAACTGCGTTTCTTTCATCGTTTCTCCGTTTCTTTCTTCGTTTCTCCGTTTCTTTCTTCGTCTCTCCGTTTATTTCTTCGTTTCTCCATTTATTTCTCCGTTTCTCCGTTTCTTTCTTCGTTTCTCCGTTTCTTTCTTCGTTTCTCCGTTTCTTTCTTCGTTTCTCCGATTGCTTCTTCGATTCCCCGTTTATTTCTTCGTTTCTCCGTTTCTTTCTTCGTTTCTCCGTTTATTTCTTCGTTTCTCCGTTTCTTTCTTCGTTTCTCCGATTGCTTCTTCGATTCCCCGTTTATTTCTCCGATTCTCCGTTTCTTTCTTCGTTTCTTCGTTTCTTTCATCGTTACTGCGTTTCTTTCTTCGTTTCTCCGTTTCTTTCTTCGTCTCTCCGTTTATTTCTTCGTTTCTCCGTTTCTTTCTTCGTTTCTCCGATTGCTTCTCCGATTCTCCGTTTCTTTCTTCGTTTCTTCGTTTCTTTCATCGTTACTGCGTTTCTTTCTTCGTTTCTCCGTTTCTTTCTTCGTTTCTCCGTTTCTTTCTTCGTCTCTCCGATTATTTCTTCATTTCTCCGTTTCTTTCTTCGTTTCTCCGATTGCTTCTTCGATTCCCCGTTTATTTCTTCGTTTCTCCGTTTCTTTCTTCGTTTCTCCGTTTATTTCTTCGTTTCTCCGATTCTTTCTTCGTTTCTTCGTTTCTTTCATCATTTCTCCGTTTCTTTCTTCGTTTCTCCGTTTCTTCCTTCCTTTCAGCGTTTCTCCGTTTCTCCGTTTCTCGGTTTATTCCTTCGTTTCTCCATTTATTTCTCCGATTCTCCGTTTCTTTCTTCGTTTCTTCGTTTCTTTCATCGTTACTGCGTTTCTTTCTTCGTTTCTCCGTTTCTTTCTTCGTTTCTCCGTTTCTTTCTTCGTCTCTCCGTTTTTTTTTTGTTCGTTTCTCCATTTATTTCTCCGTTTATCCGTTTCCTTCTTCGTTTCTCCGTTTCTTTCTTCGTTACTCCGATTGCTTCTTCGATTCCCCGTTTATTTCGTCGTTTCTCCGTTTCTTTCTTCGTTTCTCCGTTTATTTCTTCGTTTCTCCGATTCTTTCTTCGTTTCTTCGTTTCTTTCATCATTTCTCCGTTTCTTTCTTCGTTTCTCCGTTTCTTCCTTCGTTGCACCGTTTCTCCGTTTCTCCGTTTCTCGGTTTATTCCTTCGTTTCTCCATTTATTTCAACGATTCTCCGTTTCTTTCTCCGTTTCTTCGTTTCTTTCATCGTTACTGCGTTTCTTTCTTCGTTTCTCCGTTTCTTTCTTCGTTTCTCCGTTTCTTTCTTCGTCTCTCCGTTTATTTCTTCGTTTCTCCGTTTCGTTCTTCGTTTCTCCGATTGCTTCTTCGATTCCCCGTTTATTTCTTCGTTTCTCCGTTTCTTTCTTCGTTTCTCCGTTTATTTCTTCGTTTCTCCGATTCTTTCTTCGTTTCTTCGTTTCTTTCATCATTTCTCCGTTTCTTGCTTCGTTTCTCCGTTTCTTCCTTCGTTTCACCGTTTCTCCGTTTCTCCGTTTCTCGGTTTATTCCTTCGTTTCTCCATTTATTTCTCCGATTCTCCGTTTCTTTCTTCGTTTCTTCGTTTCTTTCATCGTTACTGCGTTTCTTTCTTCATTTCTCCGTTTCTTTCTTCGTTTCTCCGTTTCTTTCTTCGTCTCTCCGTTTATTTCTTCGTTTCTCCATTTATTTCTCCGTTTCTCCGTTTCTTTCTTCGTATCTCCGTTTCCTTCTTCGTTTCTCCGATTGCTTCTTCGATTCCCCGTTTATTTCTTCGTTTCTCCGTTTGTTTCTTCGTTTCTCCGTTTATTTCTTCGTTTCTCCGATTCTTTCTTCGTTTCTTCGTTTCTTTCATCATTTCTCCGTTTCTTTCTTCGTTTCTCCGTTTCTCCGTTTCTCCGTTTCTCGGTTTATTCCTTCGTTTCTCCATTTATTTCAACGATTCTCCGTTTCTTTCTCCGTTTCTTCGTTTCTTTCATCGTTACTGCGTTTCTTTCTTCGTTTCTCCGTTTCTTTCTTCGTTTCTCTGTTTATTTCTTCGTTTCTCCGATTCTTTCTTCGTTTCTTCGTTTCTTTCATCATTTCTCCGTTTCTTTCTTCGTTTCTCCGTTTCTTCCTTCGTTTCACCGTTTCTCCGTTTCTCCGTTTCTCGGTTTATTCCTTCGTTTCTCCATTTATTTCTCCCATTCTCCGTTTCTTTCTTCGTTTCTCCGTTTCTTTCTTCGTATCTCCGATTCTTTCTTCGTTTCTCCGATTGCTTCTTCGATTCCCCGTTTATTTCGTCGTTTCTCCGTTTCTTTCTTCGTCTCTCCGTTTTTTTTTGTTCGTTTCTCCATTTATTTCTCCGTTTCTCCGTTTCTTTCTTCGTTTCTCCGTTTCTTTCTTCGTTTCTCCGATTGCTTCTTCGATTCCCCGTTTATTTCGTCGTTTCTCCGTTTCTTTCTTCGTTTCTCCGTTTATTTCTTCGTTTCTCCGATTCTTTCTTCGTTTCTTCGTTTCTTTCATCATTTCTCCGTTTCTTTCTTCGTTTCTCCGTTTCTTCCTTCGTTGCACCGTTTCTCCGTTTCTCCGTTTCTCGGTTTATTCCTTCGTTTCTCCATTTATTTCTCCGATTCTCCGTTTCTTTCTTCGTTCCTTCGTTTCTTTCATCGTAATTGCGTTTCTTTCTTCGTATCTCCGTTTCTTTCTTCGTTTCTCCGGTTCTTTCTTCGTCTCTCCGTTTACTTCTTCGTTTCTCCGTTTCTTTCTTCGTCTCTCCGTTTTTTTTTGTTCGTTTCTCCATTTATTTCTCCGTTTATCCGTTTCTTTCTTCGTTTCTCCGTTTCTTTCTTCGTTACTCCGATTGCTTCTTCGATTCCCCGTTTATTTCGTCGTTTCTCCGTTTCTTTCTTCGTTTCTCCGTTTATTTCTTCGTTTCTCCGATTCTTTCTTCGTTTCTTCGTTTCTTTCATCATTTCTCCGTTTCTTTCTTCGTTTCTCCGTTTCTTCCTTCGTTGCACCGTTTCTCCGTTTCTCCGTTTCTCGGTTTATTCCTTCGTTTCTCCATTTATTTCAACGATTCTCCGTTTCTTTCTCCGTTTCTTCGTTTCTTTCATCGTTACTGCGTTTCTTTCTTCGTTTCTCCGTTTCTTTCTTCGTTTCTCTGTTTATTTCTTCGTTTCTCCGATTCTTTCTTCGTTTCTTCGTTTCTTTCATCATTTCTCCGTTTCTTTCTTCGTTTCTCCGTTTCTTCCTTCGTTTCACCGTTTCTCCGTTTCTCCGTTTCTCGGTTTATTCCTTCGTTTCTCCATTTATTTCTCCCATTCTCCGTTTCTTTCTTCGTTTCTCCGTTTCTTTCTTCGTATCTCCGATTCTTTCTTCGTTTCTCCGATTGCTTCTTCGATTCCCCGTTTATTTCTTCGTTTCTCCGTTTCTTTCTTCGTTTCTCCGTTTATTTCTTCGTTTCTCTGATTCTTTCTTCGTTTCTTCGTTTCTTTCATCATTTCTCCGTTTCTTTGTTCGTTTCTTCGTTTCTTTCTTCGTTACTCCGTTTCTTTCTTCGTTTCTCCGTTTCTTTCTTCGTCTCTCCGTTTATTTCTTCGTTTCTCCATTTATTTCTCCGTTTCTCCGTCTCTTTCTTCGTATCTCCGTTTCTTTCTTCGTTTCTCCGATTGCTTCTTCGATTCCCCGTTTATTTCTTCGTTTCTCCGTTTCTTTCTTCGTTTCTCCGTTTGTTTCTTCGTTTCTCCGATTCTTTCTTCGTTCCTTCGTTTCTTTCATCGTTATTGCATTTCTTTCTTCGTATCTCCATTTCTTTCTTCGTTTCACCGTTTCTTTCTTCGTCTCTCCGTTTACTTCTTCGTTTCTCCGTTTCTTTCTTCGTTTCTCCGACTGCTTCTTCGATTCCCCGTTTATTTCTTCGTTTCTCCGTTTCTTTCTTCGTTTCTCCGTTTCTTTCTTCGTTTCTCCGTTTCTCTCTTCGTTTCTCCGATTCTTTGTTCGTTTCTCCGTTTATTTCTTCGTTTCTTCATTTATTTCTTCGTTTCTCCGTATCTTTCTTCGTTTCTCCATTTCATTCTTCGTTTCTCCGTTTCTTTGTTCGTTTCTCCGTTTCTTTCTCCGTTTCTCGGTTTATTTCTTCGTTTCTCCATTTATTTGTCCGTTTCTCCATTTCTTTCTTCGTTTCTCCGTTTCTTTGTTCGTTTCTCCGTTTCTTTGTTCGTTTCTCCGGTTGTTTCGTCGTTTCTCCGTTTCTTTCTTCGTTTCTCCGTTCCTTTCTTCGTTTCTCCGTTTCTTTGTTCGTTTCTCCGTTTCTTTCTCCGTTTCTCGGTTAATTTCTTCGTTTCTCCATTTATTTCACCGTTTCTCCGTTTCTTTCTTCGTTTCTCCGTTTCTTTCTTCGTTTCTCCGTTTCTTTCTTCGTTTCTCCGTTTATTTCTTCGTTTATCCATTTATTTCTCCGTTTCTCCGTTTCTTTCTTCGTTACTCCGTTTCTTTCTTCGTTTCTCCGTTTCTTTCTCCGTTGCACCGTTTATTTCTTCGTTTCTCCATTTATTTCTCCGTTTCTTTCTTCGTTTCTCCGTTTCTTTGTTCGATTCTCCGTTTCGTTGTTCGTCTCTCCGTTTCTCTGTTCGCTTCTCCGTTTCTTTCTCCGTTTCTCGGTTTATTTCTTTGTTTCTCCATTTATTTCTCCGTTTCTTTCTTCGTTTCTTCGCTTCTTTCATCGTTACTCCGTTTCGTTCTTCGTTTCTCCGTTTCTGTTTTCGTTTCTCCGTTTCTTTCTTCGTTTCTCCGTTTATTTCTTCGTTTCTCCATTTATTTCTCCGTTTCTCCGTTTCTTGATCCGTTGCTCCGGTTCTTTCTTCGTTTCTCCGTTTCTTTCTTCGTTTCTCCGTTTATTTCTTCGTTTCTCCATTTATTTCTCCGTTTCTGCGTTTCTTTCTTCGTTTCTCCGTTTATTTGTTCGTTTCTCCGTTTCTTTCTTCGTTTCTCCGGTTCTTTCTTCGTTTCTCCGTTTCTTTCTTCGTTTCTCCGTTTCTTTCTTCGTTTCTCCGTTTCTTTGTTCGTTTCTCCGTTTCTTTCTCCGCTTCTCGGTTTATTTCTTCGTTTCTCCATTTATTTCTCCGTTTCTCCGTTTCTTCCTCCGTTCCTCCGTTTCTTTCTTCATTTCTTTTTTCGTTTCACCGTTTATTTCTTCGTTTCTCCATTTATTTCTCCGTTTCTCCATTTATTTCTCCGTTTCTCCGTTTCTTTCTCCGTTCCTCCGTTCCTTTCTTCGTTTCTTTCTTCGTTTCTCCGTTTCTTTCTTCGTTTCTCCGTTTCTTTCTTCGTTTCTCCGTTTCTTTCTTCGTTACTCCGTTTCTTTCATCGAATCTCCGTTTCTTTCTTCATTTCTCCGTTTCTTTCTTCGTTTCGCCGTTCCTTTTGTTGTTTCGTTCTCTCCTCTTATCACTTGGATCTCTGGAGGAGAGATCCTTTTGAATAATTTATCCCCGTACGAGCCCCCAAATAACTATTGCTCTGATGTGGTATATTAAAGTATATTTAATAATATTATATATTACAATGATGATAGTGTTAGATGTAGTGTCAGTGGTTAGTTTCGCTGGATACGTCTTTTAGTTGTCTCGTCTTATCGTCTTTTTAGTCATACCGTCCGCGACACACTCTTCGGACATACTCTCGTCGTCATACTTTGTCATACTATGTCATACTGTATCATACTGTGTTCCTACGTTCTTCTCGCGCTCTATATAGTCATTCCCATTCATTCTCTTTCATTCCAATCCTCAGTCTCTCTCACTTCAGACATTCGGCCACGCTCGGCCATCCCAATCACCCGTCTTTTCTAAACACTCTTCACTTTCTCCGAACCACATGTATTTCCTTTCATCCCCACGCATTCTCACGCTCGGTCGTCGCACAAGACCCTTTGTAAAGGATACTCGTGCCGTCCAGGAAAACTAGCGGGCCGATCGGCGCTAAATGTTTACTTCAACTCGAGTCCAACCGCGCACGTTATCTTGTTTAGGCCTACGCTCGAAGCAAGCCTAAGCGGACGCCGAAAATCCGATACTACACTTTCTTCGTTTCTCCGTTTATATCTTCGTTTCTCCATTTATTCCTCCGTTTTTCCGTTTCATTCTTCGTTTGTCCGTTTCCTTGATCGTTTCTCCGTTTATTTCTTCGTTTCTCCATTTATTTCTCCGTTTCTCCGTTTCTTTCTCCGTTTCTCCGTTTCTTTCTTCGTTTCTCCGTTTCTTTCTTCGTTTCTGCGTTTATTTCTTCGTTTATCCATTTATTTCTCCGATTCTCCATTTCTTTCTTCGTTACTCCGTTTCTTTCATCGAATCTCCGTTTCTTTCTTCGTTTCTCCGTTTCTTTCTTCGTTTCTCCGTTCCTTTCTTCGTTTCTCCGTTTATTTCTTCGTTTCTCCATTTATTTCTCCGTTTCTCCGTTTCTTTCTTCGTTTCTCCGTTTCTTTGTTCGTTTCTCCGTTTCTTTGTTCGTTTCTCCGGTTCTTTCTTCGTTTCTCCGTTTCTTTCTTCGTTTCTCCGTTTATTTCTCCGTTTCTCCGTTTCTTTCTTCGTGTCTCCGTTTCTCTGTCCGTTTCTCCGTTTCTTTCTTCGTTTCTCCGGTTCTTTCTTCGTTTCTCCGTTTCTTTCTTCGTTTCTCCGTTTCTTTCTTCGTTTCTCCGCTTCTTTCTTCGTTTCTCCGTTTATTTCTTCGTTTCTCCATTTATTTCTCCGTTTCTCCGTTTCTTTCTTCGTTACTCCGTTTCTTTCATCGAATCTCAGTTTCTTTCTTCGTTTCTCCGTTTCCTTGTTCGTTTCTCCGTTTATATCTTCGTTTCTCCGTTTCTTTCTTCGTTTCTCCGTTTCTTTCTCCGTTTCTCGGTTAATTTCTTCGTTTCTCCATTTATTTCTCCGTTTCTCCGTTTCTTTCTTCGTTTCTCCGTTTCTTTCTTCGTTTCTCCGTTTCTTTCTTCGTTTCTCCGTTTATTTCTTCGTTTCTCCATTTATTTCTCCGTTTCTCCGTTTCTTTCTTCGTTACTCCGTTTCTTTCATCGTATCTCCGTTTCTTTCTTCGTTTCTCCGTTTCTTTCTTCGTTTCTCCGTTTCTTTCTTCGTTTCTTCGTTTCTTTCTTCGTTTCTCTGTTTCCTTGATCGTTTCTCCGTTTAATTCTTCGTTTCTCCATTTATTTCTCCGTTTCTCCGTTTCTTTGCTCGTTTCTCCGTTTCTTTGTTCGTTTCTCCGTTTCTTTCTTCGTTTCCCCGTTTCTTTCTTCGTTTCTCCGTTTCTTTCTTTGTTTCTCCGTTTCTTTCTTCGTTTCTCCGGTTCTTTCTTCGTTTCTCCGTTTATTTCTTCGTTCCTTCGTTTCTTTCTTCGTTTCTCGGTTTCCTTGTTCGTTTCTCCGTTTATTTCTTCGTTTCTCCATTTATTTCTCCGTTTCTCCGCTTCTTTGCTTGTTTCTCCGTTTCTTTGTTCGTTTCTCCGTTTCTTTCTTCGTTTCCCCGTTTCTTCCTTCGTTTCTCCGTTTCTTTCTTCGTATCTCCGTTTCTTTCTTCGTTTCTCCGTTTCTTTCTTCGTTTCTCCATTTCTTTCTTCGATTCTCCATTTCTTTCTTCGTTTCTCCGTTTCTTTCTCCGTTTCTCCGTTTATTTCTTCGTTTCTCCATTTATTTCTCCGTTTCTTTCTTCGTTTCTCCGATTCTTTGTTCGATTCTCCGTTTCGTTGTTCGTCTCTCCGTTTCTCTGTTCGCTTCTCCGTTTCTTTCTTCGTTTCTCGGTTTATTTCTTTGTTTCTCCATTTATTTCTCCGTTTCTTTCTTCGTTTCTTCGCTTCTTTCTTCGTTACTCCGTTTCGTTCTTCGTTTCTCCGTTTCTGTCTTCGTTTCTCCGTTTCTTTCTTCGTTTCTCCGTTTATTTCTTCGTTTCTCCATTTATTTCTCCGTTTCTCCGTTTCTTGATCCGTTGCTCCGGTTCTTTCTTCGTTTCTCCGTTTATTTCTTCGTTTCTCCATTTATTTCTCCGTTTCTGCGTTTCTTTCTTCGTTTCTCCGTTTCTTTGTTCGTTTCTCCGTTTCTTTCTTCGTTTCTCCGGTTCATTCTTCGTTTCTCCGTTTCTTTCTTCGTTTCTCCGTTTCTTTCTTCGTTTCTCCGTTTCTTTGTTCGTTTCTCCGTTTCTTTCTCCGCTTCTCGGTTTATTTCTTCGTTTCTCCATTTATTTCTCCGTTTCTCCGTTTCTTCCTCCGTTCCTCCGTTTCTTTCTTCGTTTCTTTCTTCGTTTCACCGTTTATTTCTTCGTTTCTCCATTTATTTCTCCGTTTCTCCATTTATTTCTCCTTTTCTCCGTTTCTTTCTCCGTTCCTCCGTTTCTTTCTTCGTTTCTTTCTTCGTTTCACCGTTTATTTCTTCGTTTCTCCGTTTCCTTCTCCGTTTCTCGGTTTATTTCTTCGTTTCTCCATTGTTTTCTCCGTTTCTCCGTTTCTTTCTTCGTTTCTCCGTTTCTTTCTTCGTTTCTTTGTTCGTTTCTCCGTTTCTTTGTTCGTTTCTCCGGTTCTTTCTTCGTTTCTCCGTTTCTTTCTTCGTTTCTCCGTTTCTTTCTTCGTTTCTCCGTTTCTTTGTTCGTTTCTCCGTTTGTTTCTCCGTTGCTCGGTTAATTTCTTCGTTTCTCCATTTATTTCTCCGTTTCTCCGTTTCTTTCTTCGTTTCTCCGTTTCCTTGTTCGTTTCTCCGTTTATTTCTTCGTTTCTCCATTTATTTCCCGTTTCTCCGTTTCTTTCTTCGTGTCTCCGTTTCTTTGTTTGTTTCTCCGTTTCTTTCATCGTTTCTCGGGTTCTTTCTTCGTTTCTCCGTTTCTTTCTTCGTTTCTCCGTTTCTTTCTTCGTTTCTCCGTTTCTTTGTTCGTTTCTCCGTTTCTTTAAAGTTTCTCGGTTAATTTCTTCGTTTCTCCATTGTTTTCTCCGTTTCTTTCTTCGTTTCTCCGTTTCTTTCTTTGTTTCTCCGTTTATTTCTTCGTTTATCCATTTATTTCTCCGTTTCTCCGTTTCTTTCTTCGTTACTCCGTTTCTTTCATCGAATCTCCGTTTCTTTCTTCGTTTCTCCGTTTCTTTCTTCGTTTCGCCGTTCCTTTCTTCGTTTCTCCGTTTCTTTGTTTGTTTCTCCGTTTCTTTGTTCGTTTCTCCGGTTCTTTCTTCGTTTCTACTATTCTTTCTTCGTTTCTCCGTTTCTTTCTTCGTTTCTCCGTTTCTTTGTTCGTTTCTCCGTTTCTTTCTCCGTTTCTCGGTTAATTTCTTCGTTTCTCCATTTATTTCTCCGTTTCTCCGTTTCTTTCTTCGTTACTCCGTTTCTTTCATCGAATCTCCGTTTCTTTCTTCGTTTCTCCGTTTCTTTCTTCGTTTCTCCGTTCCTTTCTTCGTTTCTCCGTTTATTTCTTCGTTTCTCCATTTATTTCTCCGATTCTCCGTTTCTTTCTTCGTTTCTCCGTTTCTTTCTTCGTTTCTCCGTTTCTTTCTTCGTTTCTCCGTTTATTTCTTCGTTTATCCATTTATTTCTCCGTTTCTCCGTTTCTTTCTTCGTTACTCCGGTTCTTTCATCGAATCTCCGTTTCTTTCTTCGTTTCTCCGTTTCTTTCTTCGTTTCTCCGTTCCTTTCTTCGTTTCTCCGTTTATTTCTTCGTTTCTCCATTTATTTCTCCGTTTCTCCGTTTCTTTCTTCGTTTCTCCGTTTCCTTGTTCGTTTCTACGTTTATTTCTTTGTTTCTCCATTTATTTCTCCGTTTCTCCGTTTCTTTCTTCGTTTCTCCGTTTCTTTGTTTGTTTCTCCGTTTCTTTGTTCGTTTCTCCGGTTCTTTCTTCGTTTCTGCTATTCTTTCTTCGTTTCTCCGTTTCTTTCTTCGTTTCTCCGTTTCTTTGTTCGTTTCTCCGTTTCTTTCTCCGTTTCTCGGTTAATTTCTTCGTTTCTCCATTTATTTCTCCGTTTCTCCGTTTCTTTCTTCGTTACTCCGTTTCTTTCATCGAATCTCCGTTTCTTTCTTCGTTTCTCCGTTTCTTTCTTCGTTTCTCCGTTCCTTTCTTCGTTTCTCCGTTTATTTCTTCGTTTCTCCATTTATTTCTCCGTTTCTCCGTTTCTTTCTTCGTTTCTCCGTTTCCTTGTTCGTTTCTCCGTTTATTTCTTCGTTTCTCCATTTATTTCTCCGTTTCTCCGTTTCTTTCTTCGTTTCTCCGTTTCTTTGTTCATTTCTCCGTTTCTTTCATCGTTTCTCCGTTTCTTTCTTCGTTTCTCCGTTTCTTTCTTCGTTTCTCCGTTTCTTTCTTCGTTTCTCCGTTTCTTTGTTCGCTTCTCCGTTTCTTTCTTCGTTTCTCCGTTTCTTTCCTCGTTTCTCCGTTTCTTTCTTCGTTTCTCCATTTATTTCTCCGTTTCTACGTTTCTTTGTTCGTTTCTCAAGTTTCTTTGTTCGTTTCTCCGTTTCTTTCTTCGTTTCTCCGTTTCTATCTTCGTGTCCCCGTTTCTTTCTTCGTTTCTCCGTTTCTTTCTTCGTTTCTCCGTTTATTTGTACGTATCTCCGTTTCTTTCTTCGTTTCTCCGTTTCTTTCTTCGTTTCTCCGTTTCTTTCTTCGTTTCTCCGTTTCCTGGTTCGTTTCTCCGTTTATTTCTTCGTTTCTCCATTTATTTCTCCGTTTCTCCGTTTCTTTCTTCGTTACTCCGTTTCTTTCATCGTATCTCCGTTTCTTTCTTTGTTTCTCCGTTTCTTTCTTCGTTTCTCCGTTTCTTTCTTCGTTTCTTCGTTTCTTTCTTCGTTTCTCGGTTTCCTTGTTCGTTTCTCCGTTTATTTCTTCGTTTCTCCATTTATTTCTCCGTTTCTACGTTTCTTTGTTCGTTTCTCCGTTTCTTTCTTCGTTTCTCCGTTTCTTTCTTCGTTTCTCCGTTTCTTTCTTCGTTTCTCCGTTTCTTTCTTCGTTTCTCCGTTTCTTTGTTCGTTTCTCCGGTTCTTTCTTCGTTTCTCCGTTTCTTTCTTCGTTTCTCCGGTTCTTTCTTCGTTTCTCCTGTTCTTTCTTCGTTTCTCCGTTTCTTTCTTCGTTTCTCCGTTTCTTTGTTCGTTTCTCCGTTCCTTTGTCCGTTTCTCGGTTTATTTCTTCGTTTCTCCGGTTCTTTCTTCGTTTCTCCTGTTCTTTCTCCGTTTCTCCGTTTCTTTCTTCGTTTCTCCGTTTCTTTGTTTGTTTCTCCGTTTCTTTGTTCGTTTCTCCGGTTCTTTCTTCGTTTCTACTATTCTTTCTTCGTTTCTCCGTTTCTTTCTTCGTTTCTCCGTTTCTTTGTTCGTTTCTCCGTTTCTTTCTCCGTTTCTCGGTTAATTTCTTCGTTTCTCCATTTATTTCTCCGTTTCTCCGTTTCTTTCTTCGTTACTCCGTTTCTTTCATCGAATCTCCGTTTCTTTCTTCGTTTCTCCGTTTCTTTCTTCGTTTCTCCGTTCCTTTCTTCGTTTCACCGTTTATTTCTTCGTTTCTCCATTTATTTCTCCGTTTCTCCATTTATTTCTCCTTTTCTCCGTTTCTTTCTCCGTTCCTCCGTTTCTTTCTTCGTTTCTTTCTTCGTTTCACCGTTTATTTCTTCGTTTCTCCGTTTCCTTCTCCGTTTCTCGGTTTATTTCTTCGTTTCTCCATTGTTTTCTCCGTTTCTCCGTTTCTTTCTTCGTTTCTCCGTTTCTCTCTTCGTTTCTTTGTTCGTTTCTCCGTTTCTTTGTTCGTTTCTCCGGTTCTTTCTTCGTTTCTCCGTTTCTTTCTTCGTTTCTCCGTTTCTTTCTTCGTTTCTCCGTTTCTTTGTTCGTTTCTCCGTTTGTTTCTCCGTTGCTCGGTTAATTTCTTCGTTTCTCCATTTATTTCTCCGTTTCTCCGTTTCTTTCTTCGTTTCTCCGTTTCCTTGTTCGTTTCTCCGTTTATTTCTTCGTTTCTCCATTTATTTCCCGTTTCTCCGTTTCTTTCTTCGTGTCTCCGTTTCTTTGTTTGTTTCTCCGTTTCTTTCATCGTTTCTCGGGTTCTTTCTTCGTTTCTCCGTTTCTTTCTTCGTTTCTCCGTTTCTTTCTTCATTTCTCCGTTTCTTTGTTCGTTTCTCCGTTTCTTTAAAGTTTCTCGGTTAATTTCTTCGTTTCTCCATTGTTTTCTCCGTTTCTTTCTTCGTTTCTCCGTTTCTTTCTTCGTTTCTTTCTTTGTTTCTCCGTTTATTTCTTCGTTTATCCATTTATTTCTCCGTTTCTCCGTTTCTTTCTTCGTTACTCCGTTTCTTTCATCGAATCTCCGTTTCTTTCTTCGTTTCTCCGTTTCTTTCTTCGTTTCGCCGTTCCTTTCTTCGTTTCTCCGTTTCTTTGTTTGTTTCTCCGTTTCTTTGTTCGTTTCTCCGGTTCTTTCTTCGTTTCTACTATTCTTTCTTCGTTTCTCCGTTTCTTTCTTCGTTTCTCCGTTTCTTTGTTCGTTTCTCCGTTTCTTTCTCCGTTTCTCGGTTAATTTCTTCGTTTCTCCATTTATTTCTCCGTTTCTCCGTTTCTTTCTTCGTTACTCCGTTTCTTTCATCGAATCTCCGTTTCTTTCTTCGTTTCTCCGTTTCTTTCTTCGTTTCTCCGTTCCTTTCTTCGTTTCTCCGTTTATTTCTTCGTTTCTCCATTTATTTCTCCGATTCTCCGTTTCTTTCTTCGTTTCTCCGTTTCTTTCTTCGTTTCTCCGTTTCTTTCTTCGTTTCTCCGTTTATTTCTTCGTTTATCCATTTATTTCTCCGTTTCTCCGTTTCTTTCTTCGTTACTCCGGTTCTTTCATCGAATCTCCGTTTCTTTCTTCGTTTCTCCGTTTCTTTCTTCGTTTCTCCGTTCCTTTCTTCGTTTCTCCGTTTATTTCTTCGTTTCTCCATTTATTTCTCCGTTTCTCCGTTTCTTTCTTCGTTTCTCCGTTTCCTTGTTCGTTTCTACGTTTATTTCTTTGTTTCTCCATTTATTTCTCCGTTTCTCCGTTTCTTTCTTCGTTTCTCCGTTTCTTTGTTTGTTTCTCCGTTTCTTTGTTCGTTTCTCCGGTTCTTTCTTCGTTTCTACTATTCTTTCTTCGTTTCTCCGTTTCTTTCTTCGTTTCTCCGTTTCTTTGTTCGTTTCTCCGTTTCTTTCTCCGTTTCTCGGTTAATTTCTTCGTTTCTCCATTTATTTCTCCGTTTCTCCGTTTCTTTCTTCGTTACTCCGTTTCTTTCAACGAATCTCCGTTTCTTTCTTCGTTTCTCCGTTTCTTTCTTCGTTTCTCCGTTCCTTTCTTCGTTTCTCCGTTTATTTCTTCGTTTCTCCATTTATTTCTCCGTTTCTCCGTTTCTTTCTTCGTTTCTCCGTTTCCTTGTTCGTTTCTCCGTTTATTTCTTCGTTTCTCCATTTATTTCTCCGTTTCTCCGTTTCTTTCTTCGTTTCTCCGTTTCTTTGTTCATTTCTCCGTTTCTTTCATCGTTTCTCCGTTTCTTTCTTCGTTTCTCCGTTTCTTTCTTCGTTTCTCCGTTTCTTTCTTCGTTTCTCCGTTTCTTTGTTCGCTTCTCCGTTTCTTTCTTCGTTTCTCCGTTTCTTTCCTCGTTTCTCCGTTTCTTTCTTCGTTTCTCCATTTATTTCTCCGTTTCTACGTTTCTTTGTTCGTTTCTCCGTTTCTTTGTTCGTTTCTCCGTTTCTTTCTTCGTTTCTCCGTTTCTATCTTCGTGTCCCCGTTTCTTTCTTCGTTTCTCCGTTTCTTTCTTCGTTTCTCCGTTTATTTGTACGTATCTCCGTTTCTTTCTTCGTTTCTCCGTTTCTTTCTTCGTTTCTCCGTTTCTTTCTTCGTTTCTCCGTTTCCTGGTTCGTTTCTCCGTTTATTTCTTCGTTTCTCCATTTATTTCTCCGTTTCTCCGTTTCTTTCTTCGTTACTCCGTTTCTTTCATCGTATCTCCGTTTCTTTCTTTGTTTCTCCGTTTCTTTCTTCGTTTCTCCGTTTCTTTCTTCGTTTCTTCGTTTCTTCGTTTCTTTCTTCGTTTCTCGGTTTCCTTGTTCGTTTCTCCGTTTATTTCTTCGTTTCTCCATTTATTTCTCCGTTTCTACGTTTCTTTGTTCGTTTCTCCGTTTCTTTCTTCGTTTCTCCGTTTATTTCTTCGTTTCTCCGTTTCTTTCTTCGTTTCTCCGTTTCTTTCTTCGTTTCTCCGTTTCTTTGTTCGTTTCTCCGGTTCTTTCTTCGTTTCTCCGTTTCTTTCTTCGTTTCTCCGGTTCTTTCTTCGTTTCTCCTGTTCTTTCTTCGTTTCTCCGTTTCTTTCTTCGTTTCTCCGTTTCTTTGTTCGTTTCTCCGTTCCTTTGTCCGTTTCTCGGTTTATTTCTTCGTTTCTCCGGTTCTTTCTTCGTTTCTCCTGTTCTTTCTTCGTTTCTCCGTTTCTTTCTTCGTTTCTCCGTTTCTTTGTTCGTTTCTCCGTTCCTTTCTCCGTTTCTCGGTTTATTTCTTCGTTTCTCCATTTATTTCTCCGTTTCTCCGTTTCTTTCTCCGATCCTCCGTTTCTTTCTTCGTTTCTTTCTTCGTTTCACCGTTTATTTCTTCGTTTCTCCATTTATTTCTCCGTTTCTCCGTTTCATTCTTCGTTTCTCCTCTTCTTTCTTCGTTTCTCCGTTTCTTTCTTCGTTTCTCCGTTTCTTTGTTCGTTTCTCCGTTTCTTTGTTCGTTTCTCCGTTTCTTTCTCCGTTTCTCGGTTTATTTCTTCGTTTCTCCGTTTCTTTCTTCGTTTCTCCGTTTCTTTCTTCGTTTCTTTTTTCGTTTCTCCGTTTCTTTGTTCGTTTCTCCGGTTCTTTCTTCGTTTCTCCGTTTCTTTCTTCGTTTCTCCGTTTCTTTCTTCGTTTCTCCGTTTCTTCGTTCGTTTCTCCGTTTCTTTCTTCGTTTCTCGGTTAATTTCTTCGTTTCTCCATTTATTTCTCCGTTTCTCCGTTTCTTTCTTCGTTTCTCCGTTTCCTTGTTCGTTTCTCCGTTTCTTTCTTCGTTTCTCCGTTTCCTTGTTCGTTTCTCCGTTTATTTCTTCGTTTCTCCATTTATTTCTCCGTTTATCCGTTTCTTTCTTCGTTTGTCCTTTTCCTTGTTCGTTTCTCCGTTTATTTCTTCGTTTCTCCATTTATTTCTCCGTTTCTCCGTTTCTTTCTTCGTGTCTCCGTTTCATTGTGCGTTTCTCCGTTTCTTTCTTCGTTTCTCCGTTTCTTTCTTCGTTTCTCCGTTTCTTTGTTCGTTTCTCCGTTTGTTTCTCCGTTTCTCGGTTAATTTCTTCGTTTCTCCATTTATTTCTCCGTTTCTCCGTTTCTTTCTTCGTTTCTCCGTTTCCTTGTTCGTTTCTCCGTTTATTTCTTCGTTTCTCCATTTATTTCTCCGTTTCTCCGTTTCTTTCTTCGTGTCTCCGTTTCTTTGTTTGTTTCTCCGTTTCTTTCATCGTTTCTCGGGTTCTTTCTTCGTTTCTCCGTTTCTTTCTTCGTTTCTCCGTTTCTTTCTTCGTTTCTCCGTTTCTTTGTTCGTTTCTCCGTTTCTTTAAAGTTTCTCGGTTTATTTCTTCGTTTCTCCATTGTTTTCTCCGTTTCTCCGTTTCTTTCTTCGTTTCTCCGTTTCTTTCTTCGTTTCTTTCTTTGTTTCTCCGTTTATTTCTTCGTTTATCCATTTATTTCTCCGTTTCTCCGTTTCTTTCTTCGTTACTCCGTTTCTTTCATCGAATCTCCGTTTCTTTCTTCGTTTCTCCGTTTCTTTCTTCGTTTCGCCGTTCCTTTCTTCGTTTCTCCGTTTCTTTGTTTGTTTCTCCGTTTCTTTGTTCGTTTCTCCGGTTCTTTCTTCGTTTCTACTATTCTTTCTTCGTTTCTACGTTTCTTTCTTCGTTTCTCCGTTTCTTTGTTCGTTTCTCCGTTTCTTCCTCCGTTTCTCGGTTAATTTCTTCGTTTCTCCATTTATTTCTCCGTTTCTCCGTTTCTTTCTTCGTTACTCCGTTTCTTTCATCGAATCTCCGTTTCTTTCTTCGTTTCTCCGTTTCTTTCTTCGTTTCTCCGTTCCTTTCTTCGTTTCTCCGTTTATTTCTTCGTTTCTCCGTTTCTTTGTTAGCTTCTCCGTTTCTTTCTTCGTTTCTCCGTTTCTTTCCTCGTTTCTCCGTTTATTTCTTCGTTTCTCCATTTATTTCTCCGTTTCTCCGTTTCTTTCTTCGTTACTCCGTTTCTTTCATCGTATCTCCGTTTCTTTCTTTGTTTCTCCGTTTCTTTCTTCGTTTCTCCGTTTCTTTCTTCGTTTCTTCGTTTCTTTCTTCGTTTCTCGGTTTCCTTGTTCGTTTCTCCGTTTATTTCTTCGTTTCTCCATTTATTTCTCCGTTTCTACGTTTCTTTGTTCGTTTCTCCGTTTCTTTGTTCGTTTCTCCGTTTCTTTCTTCGTTTCTCCGTTTCTTTCTTCGTTTCTCCGTTTCTTTCTTCGTTTCTCCGTTTCTTGATTCGTTGCTCCGGTTCTTTCTTCGTTTCTCCGGTTCTTTCTTCGTTTCTCCTGTTCTTTCTTCGTTTCTCCGTTTCTTTCTTCGTTTCTCCGTTTCATTCTTCGTTTCTCCTCTTCTTTCTTCGTTTCTCCATTTATTTCTCCGTTTCTCCGTTTCTTTCTTCGTTTCTCCGTTTCTTTGTTCATTTCTCCGTTTCTTTCATCGTTTCTCCGTTTCTTTCTTCGTTTCTCCGTTTCTTTCTTCGTTTCTCCGTTTCTTTCTTCGTTTCTCCGTTTCTTTGTTAGCTTCTCCGTTTCTTTCTTCGTTTCTCCGTTTCTTTCCTCGTTTCTCCGTTTCTTTCTTCGTTTCTCCATTTATTTCTCCGTTTCTACGTTTCTTTGTTCGTTTCTCCGTTTCTTTGTTCGTTTCTCCGTTTCTTTCTTCGTTTCTCCGTTTCTTTCTTCGTGTCCCCGTTTCTTTCTTCGTTTCTCCGTTTCTTTCTTCGTTTCTCCGTTTATTTGTACGTATCTCCGTTTCTTTCTTCGTTTCTCCGTTTCTTTCTTCGTTTCTCCGTTTCTTTCTTCGTTTCTCCGTTTCCTGGTTCGTTTCTCCGTTCATTTCTTCGTTTCTCCATTTATTTCTCCGTTTCTCCGTTTCTTTCTTCGTTACTCCGTTTCTTTCATCGTATCTCCGTTTCTTTCTTTGTTTCTCCGTTTCTTTCTTCGTTTCTCCGTTTCTTTCTTCGTTTCTTCGTTTCTTTCTTCGTTTCTCGGTTTCCTTGTTCGTTTCTCCGTTTATTTCTTCGTTTCTCCATTTATTTCTCCGTTTCTACGTTTCTTTGTTCGTTTCTCCGTTTCTTTGTTCGTTTCTCCGTTTCTTTGTTCGTTTCTCCGTTTCTTTCTTCGTTTCTCCGTTTCTTTCTTCGTTTCTCCGTTTCTTTCTTCGTTTCTCCGTTTCTTGATTCGTTGCTCCGGTTCTTTCTTCGTTTCTCCGGTTCTTTCTCCGTTTCTCCTGTTCTTTCGTCGTTTCTCCGTTTCTTTCTTCGTTTCACCGTTTCATTCTTCGTTTCTCCTCTTCTTTCTTCGTTTCTCCGTTTCTTTCTTCGTTTCTCCGTTTCTTTCTTCGTTTCTCCGTTTCTTTGTTCGTTTCTCCGTTTCTTTCTCCGTTTCTCCGTTTATTTCTTCGTTTCTCCATTTATATCTCCGTTTCTCCGTTTCTTTCTTCGTTTCTCCGTTTCTTTCTTCGTTTCTCCGATTGCTTCTTCGATTCCCCGTTTATTTCTTCGTTTCTCCGTTTCTTTCTTCGTTTCTCCGTTTATTTCTTCGTTTCTCCGTTTCTTTCTTCGTTTCTCCGATTGCTTCTACGATTCCCCGTTTATTTCTCCGATTCTGCGTTTCTTTCTTCGTTTCTCCGATTGCTTCTTCGATTCCCCGCTTATTTCTTCGTTTCTCCGTTTATTTCTTCGTTTCTCCATTTATTTGTCCGTTTCTCCGTTTCTTTCTTCGTTTCTCAGTTTCTTTGTTCGTTTCTCCGTTTCTTTCTTCGTTTCTCCGGATCTTTCTTCGTTTCTCCTGATCTTTCTTCGTTTCTCCGTTTCTTTCTTCGTTTCTCCGTTTCTTTGTTCGTTTCTCCGTTCCTTTCTCCGTTTCTCGGTTTATTTCTTCGTTTCTCCGGTTCTTTCTTCGTTTCTTCTGTTCTTTCTTCGTTTCTCCGTTTCTTTCTTCGTTTCTCCGTTTCTTTCTTCGTTTCTCCGTTTCTTTCTTCGTTTCTCCGTTCCTTTCTCCGTTTCTCGGTTTATTTCTTCGTTTCTCCGGTTCTTTCTTCGTTTCTTCTGTTCTTTCTTCGTTTCTCCGTTTCTTTCTTCGTTTCTCCGTTTCTTTCTTCGTTTCTCCGTTTCTTTCTTCGTTTCTCCGTTTCCTGGTTCGTTTCTCCGTTTATTTCTTCGTTTCTCCACTTATTTCTCCGTTTCTCCGTTTCTTTCTTCGTTTCTCCGTTTATTTCTTCGTTTCTCCGTTTCTTTGTTCGTTTCTCCGTTTCTTTCTCCGTTTCTCCGTTTATTTCTTCGTTTCTCAGTTTCTTTGTTCGTTTCTCCGTTTCTTTCTTCGTTTCTCCGGTTCTTTCTTCGTTTCTCCTGTTCTTTCTTCGTTTCTCCGTTTCTTTCTTCGTTTCTCCGTTTCTTTGTTCGTTTCTCCGTTCCTTTCTCCGTTTCTCGGTTTATTTCTTCGTTTCTCCGGTTCTTTCTTCGTTTCTTCTGTTCTTTCTTCGTTTCTCCGTTTCTTTCTTCGTTTCTCCGTTTCTTTCTTCGTTTCTCCGTTTCTTTGTTCGTTTCTCCGTTCCTTTCTCCGTTTCTCGGTTTATTTCTTCGTTTCTCCGGTTCTTTCTTCGTTTCTTCTGTTCTTTCTTCGTTTCTCCGTTTCTTTCTTCGTTTCTCCGTTTCTTTCTTCGTTTCTCCGTTTCCTGGTTCGTTTCTCCGTTTATTTCTTCGTTTCTCCATTTATTTCTCCGTTTCTCCGTTTCTTTCTTCGTTACTCCGTTTCTTTCATCGTATCTCCGTTTCTTTCTTTGTTTCTCCGTTTCTTTCTTCGTTTCTCCGTTTCTTTCTTCGTTTCTTCGTTTCTTTCTTCGTTTCTCGGTTTCCTTGTTCGTTTCTCCGTTTATTTCTTCGTTTCTCCATTTATTTCTCCGTTTCTACGTTTCTTTGTTCGTTTCTCCGTTTCTTTGTTCGTTTCTCCGTTTCTTTCTTCGTTTCTCCGTTTCTTTCTTCGTTTCTCCGTTTCTTTCTTCGTTTCTCCGTTTCTTGATTCGTTGCTCCGGTTCTTTCTTCGTTTCTCCGGTTCTTTCTTCGTTTCTCCTGTTCTTTCTTCGTTTCTCCGTTTCTTTCTTCGTTTCTCCGTTTCATTCTTCGTTTCTCCTCTTCTTTCTTCGTTTCTCCGTTTCTTTCTTCGTTTCTCCGTTTCTTTCTTCGTTTCTCCGTTTCTTTGTTCGTTTCTCCGTTTCTTTCTCCGTTTCTCCGTTTATTTCTTCGTTTCTCCATTTATTTCTCCGTTTCTCCGTTTCTTTCTTCGTTTCTCCGTTTCTTTCTTCGTTTCTCCGATTGCTTCTTCGATTCCCCGTTTATTTCTTCGTTTCTCCGTTTCTTTCTTCGTTTCTCCGTTTATTTCTTCGTTTCTCCGTTTCTTTCTTCGTTTCTCCGATTGCTTCTACGATTCCCCGTTTATTTCTCCGATTCTCCGTTTCTTTCTTCGTTTCTCCGACTGCTTCTTCGATTCCCCGCTTATTTCTTCGTTTCTCCGTTTATTTCTTCGTTTCTCCATTTATTTGTCCGTTTCTCCGTTTGTTTCTTCGTTTCTCAGTTTCTTTGTTCGTTTCTCCGTTTCTTTCTTCGTTTTCCGGTTCTTTCTTCGTTTCTCCTGTTCTTTCTTCGTTTCTCCGTTTCTTTCTTCGTTTCTCCGTTTCTTTGTTCGTTTCTCCGTTCCTTTCTCCGTTTCTCGGTTTATTTCTTCGTTTCTCCGGTTCTTTCTTCGTTTCTTCTGTTCTTTCTTCGTTTCTCCGTTTCTTTCTTCGTTTCTCCGTTTCTTTCTTCGTTTCTCCGTTTCTTTGTTCGTTTCTCCGTTCCTTTCTCCGTTTCTCGGTTTATTTCTTCGTTTCTCCGGTTCTTTCTTCGTTTCTTCTGTTCTTTCTTCGTTTCTTCTGTTCTTTCTTCGTTTCTCCGTTTCTTTCTTCGTTTCTCCGTTTCTTTCTTCGTTTCTCCGTTTCTTTCTTCGTTTCTCCGTTTCCTGGTTCGTTTCTCCGTTTATTTCTTCGTTTCTCCATTTATTTCTCCGTTTCTCCGTTTCTTTCTTCGTTACTCCGTTTCTTTCATCGTATCTCGGTTTCTTTCTTTGTTTCTCCGTTTCTTTCTTGGTTTCTCCGTTTCTTTCTTCGTTTCTTCGTTTCTTTCTTCGTTTCTCGGTTTCCTTGTTCGTTTCTCCGTTTATTTCTTCGTTTCTCCATTTATTTCTCCGTTTCTACGTTTCTTTGTTCGTTTCTCCGTTTCTTTGTTCGTTTCTCCGTTTCTTTCTTCGTTTCTCCGTTTCTTTCTTCGTTTCTCCGTTTCTTTCTTCGTTTCTCCGTTTCTTGATTCGTTGCTCCGGTTCTTTCTTCGTTTCTCCGGTTCTTTCTTCGTTTCTCCTGTTCTTTCTTCGTTTCTCCGTTTCTTTCTTCGTTTCTCCGTTTCATTCTTCGTTTCTCCTCTTCTTTCTTCGTTTCTCCGTTTCTTTCTTCGTTTCTCCGTTTCTTTCTTCGTTTCTCCGTTTCTTTCTTCGTTTCTCCGTTTCTTTCTCCGTTTCTCCGTTTATTTCTTCGTTTCTCCATTTATTTCTCCGTTTCTCCGTTTCTTTCTTCGTTTCTCCGTTTCTTTCTTCGTTTCTCCGATTGCTTCTTCGATTCCCCGTTTATTTCTTCGTTTCTCCGTTTCTTTCTTCGTTTCTCCGTTTATTTCTTCGTTTCTCCGTTTCTTTCTTCGTTTCTCCGATTGCTTCTACGATTCCCCGTTTATTTCTCCGATTCTCCGTTTCTTTCTTCGTTTCTCCGATTGCTTCTTCGATTCCCCGCTTATTTCTTCGTTTCTCCGTTTATTTCTTCGTTTCTCCATTTATTTGTCCGTTTCTCCGTTTCTTTCTTCGTTTCTCAGTTTCTTTGTTCGTTTCTCCGTTTCTTTCTTCGTTTCTCCGGTTCTTTCTTCGTTTCTCCTGTTCTTTCTTCGTTTCTCCGTTTCTTTCTTCGTTTCTCCGTTTCTTTGTTCGTTTCTCCGTTCCTTTCTCCGTTTCTCGGTTTATTTCTTCGTTTCTCCGGTTCTTTCTTCGTTTCTTCTGTTCTTTCTTCGTTTCTCCGTTTCTTTCTTCGTTTCTCCGTTTCTTTGTTCGTTTCTCCGTTCCTTTCTCCGTTTCTCGGTTTATTTCTTCGTTTCTCCATTTATTTCTCCGTTTCTCCGTTTCTTTCTCCGTTCCGCCGTTTCTTTCTTCGTTTCTTTCTTCGTTTCACCGTTTATTTCTTCGTTTCTCCATTTATTTCTCCGTTTCTCCGTTTCATTCTTCGTTTCTCCTCTTCTTTCTTCGTTTCTCCGTTTCTTTCTTCGTTTCTCCGTTTCTTTCTTCGTTTCTCCGTTTCTTTGTTCGTTTCTCCGTTTCTTTCTCCGTTTCTCGGTTTATTTCTTCGTTTCTCCGTTTCTTTCTTCGTTTCTTTTTTCGTTTCTCCGTTTCTTTGTTCGTTTCTCCGGTTCTTTCTTCGTTTCTCCGTTTCTTTGTTCGTTTCTCCGTTTCTTTCTCCGTTTCTCGGTTTATTTCTTCGTTTCTCCGTTTCTTTCTTCGTTTCTCCGTTTCTTTCTTCGTTTCTTTTTTCGTTTCTCCGTTTCTTTGTTCGTTTCTCCTGTTCTTTCTTCGTTTCTCCGTTTCTTTCTTCGTTTCTCCGTTTCTTTGTTCGTTTCTCCGTTCCTTTCTCCGTTTCTCGGTTTATTTCTTCGTGTCTCCGGTTCTTTCTTCGTTTCTTCTGTTCCTTCTTCGTTTCTCCGTTTCTTTCTTCGTTTCTCCGTTTCTTTGTTCGTTTCTCCGTTCCTTTCTCCGTTTCTCGGTTTATTTCTTCGTTTCTCCATTTATTTCTCCGTTTCTCCGTTTCTTTCTCCGTTCCTCCGTTTCTTTCTTCGTTTCTTTCTTCGTTTCACCGTTTATTTCTTCGTTTCTCCATTTATTTCTCCGTTTCTCCGTTTCATTCTTCGTTTCTCCTCTTCTTTCTTCGTTTCTCCGTTTCTTTCTTCGTTTCTCCGGTTCTTTCTTCGTTTCTCCTGTTCTTTCTTCGTTTCTCCGTTTCTTTCTTCGTTTCTCCGTTTCTTTGTTAGCTTCTCCGTTTCTTTCTTCGTTTCTCCGTTTCTTTCCTCGTTTCTCCGTTTCTTTCTTCGTTTTTCCGTTTCTTTCTTCGTTTCTCCGTTTATTTGTACGTATCTCCGTTTCTTTCTTCGTTTCTCCGTTTCTTTCTTCGTTTCTCCGTTTCTTTCTTCGTTTCTCCGTTTCCTGGTTCGTTTCTCCGTTTATTTCTTCGTTTCTCCATTTATTTCTCCGTTTCTCCGTTTCTTTCTTCGTTACTCCGTTTCTTTCATCGTATCTCCGTTTCTTTCTTTGTTTCTCCGTTTCTTTCTTCGTTTCTCCGTTTCTTTCTTCGTTTCTTCGTTTCTTTCTTCGTTTCTCGGTTTCCTTGTTCGTTTCTCCGTTTATTTCTTCGTTTCTCCATTTATTTCTCCGTTTCTACGTTTCTTTGTTCGTTTCTCCGTTTCTTTCTTCGTTTCTCCGTTTCTTTCTTCGTTTCTCCGTTTCTTTCTTCGTTTCTCCGTTTCTTTCTTCGTTTCTCCGTTTCTTGATTCGTTGCTCCGGTTCTTTCTTCGTTTCTCCGGTTCTTTCTTCGTTTCTCCTGTTCTTTCTTCGTTTCTCCGTTTCTTTCTTCGTTTCTCCGTTTCATTCTTCGTTTCTCCTCTTCTTTCTTCGTTTCTCCGTTTCTTTCTTCGTTTCTCCGTTTCTTTCTTCGTTTCTCCGTTTCTTTGTTCGTTTCTCCGTTTCTTTCTCCGTTTCTCCGTTTATTTCTTCGTTTCTCCATTTATTTCTCCGTTTCTCCGTTTCTTTCTTCGTTTCTCCGTTTCTTTCTTCGTTTCTCCGATTGCTTCTTCGATTCCCCGTTTATTTCTTCGTTTCTCCGTTTCTTTCTTCGTTTCTCCGTTTATTTCTTCGTTTCTCCGTTTCTTTCTTCGTTTCTCCGATTGCTTCTACGATTCCCCGTTTATTTCTCCGATTCTCCGTTTCTTTCTTCGTTTCTCCGATTGCTTCTTCGATTCCCCGCTTATTTCTTCGTTTCTCCGTTTATTTCTTCGTTTCTCCATTTATTTGTCCGTTTCTCCGTTTCTTTCTTCGTTTCTCAGTTTCTTTGTTCGTTTCTCCGTTTCTTTCTTCGTTTCTCCGGTTCTTTCTTCGTTTCTCCTGTTCTTTCTTCGTTTCTCCGTTTCTTTCTTCGTTTCTCCGTTTCTTTGTTCGTTTCTCCGTTCCTTTCTCCGTTTCTCGGTTTATTTCTTCGTTTCTCCGGTTCTTTCTTCGTTTCTTCTGTTCTTTCTTCGTTTCTCCGTTTCTTTGTTCGTTTCTCCGTTTCTTTGTTCGTTTCTCCGTTCCTTTCTCCGTTTCTCGGTTTATTACTTCGTTTCTCCATTTATTTCTCCGTTTCTCCGTTTCTTTCTCCGTTCCTCCGTTTCTTTCTTCGTTTCTTTCTTCGTTTCACCGTTTATTTCTTCGTTTCTCCATTTATTTCTCCGTTTCTCCGTTTCATTCTTCGTTTCTCCTCTTCTTTCTTCGTTTCTCCGTTTCTTTCTTCGTTTCTCCGTTTCTTTCTTCGTTTCTCCGTTTCTTTGTTCGTTTCTCCGTTTCTTTCTCCGTTTCTCGGTTTATTTCTTCGTTTCTCCGTTTCTTTCTTCGTTTCTCCGTTTCTTTCTTCGTTTCTTTTTTCGTTTCTCCGTTTCTTTGTTCGTTTCTCCGGTTCTTTCTTCGTTTCTCCGTTTCTTTCTTCGTTTCTCCGTTTCTTTCTCCGTTTCTCCGTTTATTTCTTCGTTTCTCCATTTATTTCTCCGTTTCTCCGTTTCTTTCTTCGTTTCTCCGTTTCTTTCTTCGTTTCTCCGATTGCTTCTTCGATTCCCCGTTTATTTCTTCGTCTCTCCGTTTCTTTCTTCGTTTCTCCGTTTATTTCTTCGTTTCTCCGTTTCTTTCTTCGTTTCTCCGATTGCTTCTACGATTCCCCGTTTATTTCTCCGATTCTCCGTTTCTTTCTTCGTTTCTCCGATTGCTTCTTCGATTCCCCGCTTATTTCTTCGTTTCTCCGTTTATTTCTTCGTTTCTCCATTTATTTGTCCGTTTCTCCGTTTCTTTCTTCGTTTCTCAGTTTCTTTGTTCGTTTCTCCGTTTCTTTCTTCGTTTCTCCGGTTCTTTCTTCGTTTCTCCTGTTCTTTCTTCGTTTCTCCGTTTCTTTCTTCGTTTCTCCGTTTCTTTGTTCGTTTCTCCGTTCCTTTCTCCGTTTCTCGGTTTATTTCTTCGTTTCTCCGGTTCTTTCTTCGTTTCTTCTGTTCTTTCTTCGTTTCTCCGTTTCTTTCTTCGTTTCTTTTTTCGTTTCTCCGTTTCTTTGTTCGTTTCTCCGGTTCTTTCTTCGTTTCTCCGTTTCTTTGTTCGTTTCTCCGTTTCTTTCTCCGTTTCTCGGTTTATTTCTTCGTTTCTCCGTTTCTTTCTTCGTTTCTCCGTTTCTTTCTTCGTTTCTTTTTTCGTTTCTCCGTTTCTTTGTTCGTTTCTCCTGTTCTTTCTTCGTTTCTCCGTTTCTTTCTTCGTTTCTCCGTTTCTTTGTTCGTTTCTCCGTTCCTTTCTCCGTTTCTCGGTTTATTTCTTCGTTTCTCCGGTTCTTTCTTCGTTTCTTCTGTTCTTTCTTCGTTTCTCCGTTTCTTTCTTCGTTTCTCCGTTTCTTTCTTCGTTTCTCCGTTTCTTTGTTCGCTTCTCCGTTCCTTTCTCCGTTTCTCGGTTTATTTCTTCGTTTCTCCGGTTCTTTCTTCGTTTCTTCTGTTCTTTCTTCGTTTCTCCGTTTCTTTCTTCGTTTCTCCGTTTCTTTCTTCGTTTCTCCGTTTCTTTCTTCGTTTCTCCGTTTCCTGGTTCGTTTCTCCGTTTATTTCTTCGTTTCTCCATTTATTTCTCCGTTTCTCCGTTTCTTTCTTCGTTACTCCGTTTCTTTCATCGTATCTCCGTTTCTTTCTTTGTTTCTCCGTTTCATTCTTCGTTTCTCCTCTTCTTTCTTCGTTTCTCCGTTTCTTTCTTCGTTTCTCCGTTTCTTTCTTCGTTTCTCCGTTTCTTTGTTCGTTTCTCCGTTTCTTTCTCCGTTTCTCCGTTTATTTCTTCGTTTCTCCATTTATTTCTCCGTTTCTCCGTTTCTTTCTTCGTTTCTCCGTTTCTTTCTTCGTTTCTCCGATTGCTTCTTCGATTCCCCGTTTATTTCTTCGTTTCTCCGTTTCTTTCTTCGTTTCTCCGTTTATTTCTTCGTTTCTCCGTTTCTTTCTTCGTTTCTCCGATTGCTTCTACGATTCCCCGTTTATTTCTCCGATTCTCCGTTTCTTTCTTCGTTTCTCCGATTGCTTCTTCGATTCCCCGCTTATTTCTTCGTTTCTCCGTTTATTTCTTCGTTTCTCCATTTATTTGTCCGTTTCTCCGTTTCTTTCTTCGTTTCTCAGTTTCTTTGTTCGTTTCTCCGTTTCTTTCTTCGTTTCTCCGGTTCTTTCTTCGTTTCTCCTGTTCTTTCTTCGTTTCTCCGTTTCTTTCTTCGTTTCTCCGTTTCTTTGTTCGTTTCTCCGTTCCTTTCTCCGTTTCTCGGTTTATTTCTTCGTTTCTCCGGTTCTTTCTTCGTTTCTTCTGTTCTTTCTTCGTTTCTCCGTTTCTTTCTTCGTTTCTCCGTTTCTTTGTTCGTCTCTCCGTTCCTTTCTCCGTTTCTCGGTTTATTTCTTCGTTTCTCCATTTATTTCTCCGTTTCTCCGTTTCTTTCTCCGTTCCTCCGTTTCTTTCTTCGTTTCTTTCTTCGTTTCACCGTTTATTTCTTCGTTTCTCCATTTATTTCTCCGTTTCTCCGTTTCATTCTTCGTTTCTCCTCTTCTTTCTTCGTTTCTCCGTTTCTTTCTTCGTTTCTCCGTTTCTTTCTTCGTTTCTCCGTTTCTTTGTTCGTTTCTCCGTTTCTTTCTCCGTTTCTCGGTTTATTTCTTCGTTTCTCCGTTTCTTTCTTCGTTTCTCCGTTTCTTTCTTCGTTTCTTTTTTCGTTTCTCCGTTTCTTTGTTCGTTTCTCCGGTTCTTTCTTCGTTTCTCCGTTTCTTTCTTCGTTTCTCCGTTTCTTTCTTCGTTTCTCCGTTTATATCTTTGTTTCTCCATTTATTTCTCCGTTTCTTTCTTCGATTCTCCTTTTCATTCTTCGTTTCTCCGTTTCTTTGTTCGTTTCTCCGTTTCTTTTTCGTTTCTCCGTTTCTTTCTTCGTTTCTCCGTTTCTTTCTTCATTTCTCCGTTTCTTTGTTCGTTTCTCCGTTTCTTTTTCGTTTCTCCGTTTCTTTCTTCGTTTCTCCGTTTCTTTTTCGTTTCTCCGTTTCTTTCTTCGTTTCTCCGTTTCTTTCTTCGTTTCTCCGTTTCTTTCTTCGTTTCTCCGTCTCCGTCTTTGTTTCTCCGTTTCTTTCTTCGTTTCTCCGTTTCTTTCTTCATTTCTCCGTTTCTTTGTTCGTTTCTCCGTTTCTTTTTCGTTTCTCCGTTTCTTTCTTCGTTTCTCCGTTTCTTTCTTCATTTCTCCGTTTCTTTGTTCGTTTCTCCGTTTCTTTTTCGTTTCTCCGTTTCTTTCTTCGTTTCTCCGTTTCTTTGTTCGTTTCTCCGTTTCTTTCTTTGTTTCTCCGTTTCTTTCTTCATTTGTGCGTTTATTTCTTCGTTTCTCCGTTTCATTCTTCGTTTCTGCGTTTCTTTGTTCGTTTCTCTGTTTCTTTCTTCGTTTCTCCGTTTCTTTCTCCGTTTCTCGGTTTATGTCTTCGTTTCTTCGTTTATCCGTCTCTTTCTTCGTTTCTCCGTTTCTTTCTTCGTTTCTCCGATTGCTTCTTCGATTCCCCGTTTATTTCTTCGTTTCTCCGTTTCTTTCTTCGTTTCTCCGTTTATTTCTTCGTTTCTTCGTTTCTTTCTTCGTTTCTCCGATTGCTTCTACGATTCCCCGTTTATTTCTCCGATTCTCCGTTTCTTTCTTCGTTTCTCCGATTGCTTCTTCGATTCCCCGTTTATTTCTTCGTTTCTCCGTTTCTTTCTTCGTTTCTCCGTTTATATCTTCGTTTCTCCGATTCTTTCTTCGTTTCTTCGTTTCTTTCATCATTTCTCCGTTTCTTTCTTCGTTTCTCCGTTTCTTCCTTCGTTTCACCGTTTTTCCGTTTCTCCGTTTCTCGGTTTATTCCTTCGTTTCTCCATTTATTTCTCCGATTCTCCGTTTCTTTCTTCGTTTCTTCGTTTCTTTCATCGTTACAGCGATTCTTTCTTCGTTTCTCCGTTTCTTTCTTCGTTTCTCCGTTTCTTTCTTCGTTTCTCCGTTTCTATCTTCGTTTCACCGTCTCCGTCTTTGTTTCTCCGTTCCTTTCTTCGTTTCTCCGTTTCTTTCTTCATTTCTCCGTTTCTTTGTTCGTTTCTCCGTTTCTTTTTCGTTTCTCCGTTTCTTTCTTCGTTTCTCCGTTTCTTTCTTCATTTCTCCGTTTCTTTGTTCGTTTCTCCGTTTCTTTTTCGTTTCTCCGTTTCTTTCTTCGTTTCTCCGTTTCTTTTTCGTTTCTCCGTTTCTTTCTTCGTTTCTCCGTTTCTTTCTTCATTTCTCCGTTTCTTTGTTCGTTTCTCGGTTTCTTTTTCGTTTCTCCGTTTCTTTCTTCGTTTCTCCGTTTCTTTGTTCGTTTCTCCATTTATTTCTCCGTTTCTCCGTTTCTTTCTTCGTATCTCCGATTCTTTCTTCGTTTCTCCGATTGCTTCTTCGATTCCCCATTTATTTCTTCGTTTCTCCGTTTCTTTCTTCGTTTCTCCGTTTATTTCTTCGTTTCTCCGATTCTTTCTTCGTTTCTTCGTTTCTTTCGTCATTTCTCCGTTTCTTTGTACGTTTCTTCGTTTCTTTCTTCGTTACTCCGTTTCTTTCTTCGTTTCTCCGTTTCTTTCTTCGTCTCTCCGTTTATTTCTTCGTTTCTCCATTTATTTCTCCGTTTCTCCGTCTCTTTCTTCGTATCTCCGTTTCTTTCTTCGTTTCTCCGATTGCTTCTTCGATTCCCCGTTTATTTCTTCGTTTCTCCGTTTCTTTCTTCGTTTCTCCGTTTATTTCTTCGTTTCTCCGATTCTTTCTTCGTTCCTTCGTTTCTTTCATCGTTATTGCGTTTCTTTCTTCGTATCTCCATTTCTTTCATCGTTTCACCGTTTCTTTCTTCGTCTCTCCGTTTACTTCTTCGTTTCTCCGTTTCTTTCTTCGTTTCTCCGACTGCTTCTTCGATTCCCCGTTTATTTCTTCGTTTCTCCGTTTCTTTCTTCGTTTCTCCGTTTCTTTCTTCGTTTCTCCGTTTCTCTCTTCGTTTCTCCGTTTCTTTCTTCGTTTCTCCGTTTATTTCTTCGTTTCTCCATTTATATCTTCGTTTCTCCGTATCTTTCTTCGTTTCTCCATTTCATTCTTCGTTTCTCCGTTTCTTTGTTCGTTTCTCCGTTTCTTTCTCCGTTTCTCGGTTTATTTCTTCGTTTCTCCATTTATTTCTCCGTTTCTCCGTTTCTTTCTTCGTTTCTCCGTTTCTTTCTTCGTTTCTCCGTTTATTTCTTCGTTTATCCATTTATTTCTCCGTTTCTCCGTTTCTTTCTTCGTTACTCCGTTTCTTTCATCGAATCTCCGTTTCTTTCTTCGTTTCTCCGTTCCTTCTTCGTTTCTCCGTTCCTTTCTTCGTTTCTCCGTTTAGTTCTTCGTTTCTCCATTTCTTTCTCCGTTTCTCCGTTTCTTTCTTCGTTTCTCCGTTTCCTTGTTCGTTTCTCCGTTTATATCTTCGTTTCTCCTTTTATTTCTCCGTTTCTCCGTTTCTTTCTTCGTTTCTCCGTTTCTCTCTTCGTTTCTCCGTTTCTTTCTTCGTTTCTCCGTTTATTTGTCCGTATCTCCGTTTCTTTCTTCGTTTCTCCGTTTATTTGTCCGTATCTCCGTTTCTTTCTTCGTTTCTCCGTTTATTTGTCCGTATCTCCGTTTCTTTGTTCGTTTCTCCGTTTCTTTCTTCGTTTCTCCATTTCTTTCTTCGATTCTCCGTTTCTTTCTTCGTTTCTCCGTTTCCTGGTTCGTTTCTCCGTTTATTTCTTCGTTTCTCCATTTATTTCTCCGTTTCTCCGTTTCTTTCTTCGTTTCTCCGTTTCTTTGTTCATTTCTCCGTTTCTTTCATCGTTTCTCCGTTTCTTTCTTCGTTTCTCCGTTTCTTTCATCGTTTCTCCGTTTCTTTCTTCGTTTCTCCGTTTCTTTGTTCGCTTCTCCGTTTCTTTCTTCGTTTCTCCGTTTCTTTCCTCGTTTCTCCGTTTCTTTCTTCGTTTCTCCGTTTATTTCTTCGTTTCTCCATTTATTTCTCCGTTTCTTTCTTCGTTTCTCCGTTTCTTTCTTCATTTCTCCATTTATTTCTGCGTTTCTCCGTTTCTTTCTTCGTTTCTCCGTTTCTTTCTTCGTTTCTCCGTTTCTCCGTTTCTTTCGTCGTTTCTCCGTTTCATTCTTCGTTTCTCCGTTTCTTTCTTCGTTTCTCCGTTTCTTTCTTCGTTTCTCCGTCTCTTTGTTCGTTTCTCCGTTTCTTTCTTCGTCTCTCCGTTTCTTTGTTCGTTTCTCCGTTTATTTCCCCGTTTCTCCATTTATTTCTCCGTTTCTCCGTTTCTTTCTTCGTTTCTCCGTTTCTCCGTTTCTTTCTTCGTTTCTCCGTTTCTTTCTTCGTTTCTCCGATTCTTTGTTCGTTTCTCCGTTTCTCTGATCGTTTCTCCGTTTCTTTCTTCGTATCTCCGTTTCTTTGTTCGTTTATCCGTTTCTTTCTCCGTTTCTCGGTTTATTTCTTCGTTTCTCCATTTATATCTCCGATTCTCCGTTTCTTTCTTCGTTTCTCCGTTTCTTTCCTCATTTCTCCGTTTCTTTCTACGTTTCTCCGTTTCTTTCTTCGTTTCTCCGTTTCTTTCTTGGTTTCTCCGTTTCTTTCTTCGTTTCTCCGTTTATTTCTTCGTTTCTCCGTCTCTTTGTTCGTTTCTCCGTTTCTTTCGCCGTTTCTCGGTTTATTTCTTCGTTTCTCCATTTATTTCTCCGTTTCTCCGTTTCTTTCTTCGTTTCTCCGTTTCTCCGTTTCTTTCTTCGTTTCTCCGTTTCTTTCTTCGTTTCTCCGATTCTTTGTTCGTTTCTCCGTTTCTTTGATCGTTTCTCCGTTTCTTTCTTCGTATCTCCGTTTCTTTGTTCGTTTGTCCGTTTCTTTCACCGTTTCTCGGTTTATTTCTTCGTTTCTCCACTTATATCTCCGATTCTCCGTTTCTTTCTTCGTTTCTCCGTTTCTTTCCTCATTTCTCCGTTTCTTTCTACGTTTCTCCGTTTCTTTCTTCGTTTCTCCGTTTATTTCTTCGTTTCTCCGTCTCTTTGTTCGTTTCTCCGTTTCTTTCGCCGTTTCTCGGTTTATTTCTTCGTTTCTCCATTTATTTCTCCGTTTCTTTGTTCGTTTCTCCGTTTCTTTCTTCGTTTCTCCATTTATTTCTCCGTTTCTCCGTTTCTTTCTTCGTTTCTCCGTTTCTCCGTTTCTTTCTTCGTTTCTCCGTTTCTTTCTTCGTTTCTCCGATTCTTTGTTCGTTTCTCCGTTTCTTTGATCGTTTCTCCGTTTCTTTCTTCGTTTCTCCGTTTCTTTCTTCGTTTATCCGTTTCTTTCTCTGTTTCTCGGTTTATTTCTTCGTTTCTCCACTTATATCTCCGATTCTCCGTTTCTTTCTTCGTTTCTCCGTTTCTTTCCTCATTTCTCCGTTTCTTTCTACGTTTCACCGTTTCTTTCTTCGTTTCTCCGTTTATTTCTTCGTTTCTCCGATTCTTTCTTCGTTTCTTCGTTTCTTTCATCATTTCTCCGTTTCTTTCTTCGTTTCTCCGTTTCTTCCTTCGTTTCACCGTTTCTCCGTTTCTCCGTTTCTCGGTTTATTCCTTCGTTTCTCCATTTATTTCTCCGATTCTCCGTTTCTTTCTTCGTTTCTTCGTTTTTTTCATCGTTACTGCGTTTCTTTCTTCGTTTCTCCGTTTCTTTCTTCGTTTCTCCGTTTCTTTCTTCGTCTCTCCGTTTATTTCTTCGTTTCTCCATTTATTTCTCCGTTTCTCCGTTTCTTTCTTCGTATCTCCGATTCTTTCTTCGTTTCTCCGATTGCTTCTTCGATTCCCCATTTATTTCTTCGTTTCTCCGTTTCTATCTTCGTTTCTCCGTTTATTTCTTCGTTTCTCCGATTCTTTCTTCGTTTCTTCGTTTCTTTCATCATTTCTCCGTTTCTTTGTACGTTTCTTCGTTTCTTTCTTCGTTACTCCGTTTCTTTCTTCGTTTCTCCGTTTCTTTCTTCGCCTCTCCGTTTATTTCTTCGTTTCTCCATTTATTTCTCCGTTTCTCCGTCTCTTTCTTCGTATCTCCGTTTCTTTCTTCGTTTCTCCGATTGCTTCTTCGATTCCCCGTTTATTTCTTCGTTTCTCCGTTTCTTTCTTCGTTTCTCGGTTTATTTCTTCGTTTCTCCGATTCTTTCTTCGTTCCTTCGTTTCTTTCATCGTTATTGCGTTTCTTTCTTCGTATCTCCATTTCTTTCATCGTTTCACCGTTTCTTTCTTCGTCTCTCCGTTTACTTCTTCGTTTCTCCGTTTCTTTCTTCGTTTCTCCGACTGCTTCTTCGATTCCCCGTTTATTTCTTCGTTTCTCCGTTTCTTTCTCCGTTTCTCCGTTTCTTTCTTCGTTTCTCCGTTTCTCTCTTCGTTTCACCGTTTCTTTCTTCGTTTCTCCGTTTATTTCTTCGTTTCTCCATTTATTTCTTCGTTTCTCCGTATCTTTCTTCGTTTCTCCATTTCACTCTTCGTTTCTCCGTTTCTTTGTTCGTTTCTCCGTTTCTTTCTCCGTTTCTCGGTTTATTTCTTCGTTTCTCCATTTATTTCTCCGTTTCTCCGTTTCTTTCTTCGTTTCTCCGTTTATTTGTCCGTATCTCCGTTTCTTTCTTCGTTTCTTTCTTCGTTTCTCCATTTCTTTCTTCGATTCTCCGTTTCTTTCTTCGTTTCTCCGTTTCCTGGTTCGTTTCTCCGTTTATTTCTTCGTTTCTCCATTTATTTCTCCGTTTCTCCGTTTCTTTCTTCGTTTCTCCGTTTCTTTGTTCATTTCTCCGTTTCTTTCATCGTTTCTCCGTTTCTTTCTTCGTTTCTCCGTTTCTTTCTTCGTTTCTCCGTTTCTTTCTTCGTTTCTCCGTTTCTTTGTTCGCTTCTCCGTTTCTTTCTTCGTTTCTCCGTTTCTTTCCTCGTTTCTCCGTTTCTTTCTTCGTTTCTCCGTTTATTTCTTCGTTTCTCCATTTATTTCTCCGTTTCTTTCTTCGTTTCTCCGTTTCTTTCTTCATTTCTCCATTTATTTCTGCGTTTCTCCGTTTCTTTCTTCGTTTCTCCGTTTCTTTCTTCGTTTCTCCGTTTCTCCGTTTCTTTCGTCGTTTCTCCGTTTCATTCTTCGTTTCTCCGTTTCTTTCTTCGTTTCTCCGTTTCTTTCTTCGTTTCTCCGTCTCTTTGTTCGTTTCTCCGTTTCTTTCTTCGTCTCTCCGTTTCCTTGTTCGTTTCTCCGTTTATTTCTTCGTTTCTCCATTTATTTCTCCGTTTCTCCGTTTCTTTCTTCGTTTCTCCGTTTCTCCGTTTCTTTCTTCGTTTCTCCGTTTCTTTCCTCATTTCTCCGTTTCTTTCTAAGTTTCTCCGTTTCTTTCTTCGTTTCTCCGTTTCTTTCTTCGTTTCTCCCTTTCTTTCTTCGTTTCTCCGTTTATTTCTTCGTTTCTCCGTCTCTTTGTTCGTTTCTCCGTTTCTTTCGCCGTTTCTCGGTTTATTTCTTCGTTTCTCCATTTATTTCTCCGTTTCTCCGTTTATTTCTTCGTTTCTCCGTTTCTCCGTTTCTTTCTTCGTTTCTCCGTTTCTTTCTTCGTTTCTCCGATTCTTTGTTCGTTTCTCCGTTTCTTTGATCGTTTCTCCGTTTCTTTCTTCGTATCTCCGTTTCTTTGTTCGTTTATCCGTTTCTTTCTCCGTTTCTCGGTTTATTTCTTCGTTTCTCCACTTATATCTCCGATTCTCCGTTTCTTTCTTCGTTTCTCCGTTTCTTTCCTCATTACTCCGTTTCTTTCTACGTTTCTCCGTTTCTTTCTTCGTTTCTCCGTTTATTTCTTCGTTTCTCCGTCTCTTTGTTCGTTTCTCCGTTTCTTTCGCCGTTTCTCGGTTTATTTCTTCGTTTCTCCATTTATTTCTCCGTTTCTCCGTTTCTTTCTTCGTTTCTCCGTTTCTTTCTTCGTTTCTCCGATTCTTTGTTCGTTTCTCCGTTTCTTTGATCGTTTCTCCGTTTCTTTCTTCGTATCTCCGTTTCTTTGTTCGTTTATCCGTTTCTTTCTCTGTTTCTCGGTTTATTTCTTCGTTTCTCCACTTATATCTCCGATTCTCCGTTTCTTTCTTCGTTTCTCCGTTTCTTTCCTCATTTCTCCGTTTCTTTCTACGTTTCACCGTTTCTTTCTTCGTTTCTCCGTTTATTTCTTCGTCTCTCCGTTTACTTCTTCGTTTCTCCGTTTCTTTCTTCGTTTCTCCGACTGCTTCTTCGATTCCCCGTTTATTTCTTCGTTTCTCCGTTTCTTTCTCCGTTTCTCCGTTTCTTTCTTCGTTTCTTCGTTTCTTTCATCGTTACTGCGTTTCTTTCTTCGTTTCTCCGTTTCTTTCTTCGTTTCTCCGTTTCTTTCTTCGTCTCTCCGTTTATTTCTTCGTTTCTCCATTTATTTCTCCGTTTCTCCGTTTCTTTCTTCGTATCTCCGATTCTTTCTTCGTTTCTCCGATTGCTTCTTCGATTCCCCATTTATTTCTTCGTTTCTCCGTTTCTATCTTCGTTTCTCCGTTTATTTCTTCGTTTCTCCGATTCTTTCTTCGTTTCTTCGTTTCTTTCATCATTTCTCCGTTTCTTTGTACGTTTCTTCGTTTCTTTCTTCGTTACTCCGTTTCTTTCTTCGTTTCTCCGTTTCTTTCTTCGCCTCTCCGTTTATTTCTTCGTTTCTCCATTTATTTCTCCGTTTCTCCGTCTCTTTCTTCGTATCTCCGTTTCTTTCTTCGTTTCTCCGATTGCTTCTTCGATTCCCCGTTTATTTCTTCGTTTCTCCGTTTCTTTCTTCGTTTCTCGGTTTATTTCTTCGTTTCTCCGATTCTTTCTTCGTTCCTTCGTTTCTTTCATCGTTATTGCGTTTCTTTCTTCGTATCTCCATTTCTTTCATCGTTTCACCGTTTCTTTCTTCGTCTCTCCGTTTACTTCTTCGTTTCTCCGTTTCTTTCTTCGTTTCTCCGACTGCTTCTTCGATTCCCCGTTTATTTCTTCGTTTCTCCGTTTCTTTCTCCGTTTCTCCGTTTCTTTCTTCGTTTCTCCGTTTCTCTCTTCGTTTCTCCGTTTCTTTCTTCGTTTCTCCGTTTATTTCTTCGTTTCTCCATTTATTTCTTCGTTTCTCCGTATCTTTCTTCGTTTCTCCATTTCACTCTTCGTTTCTCCGTTTCTTTGTTCGTTTCTCCGTTTCTTTCTCCGTTTCTCGGTTTATTTCTTCGTTTCTCCATTTATTTCTCCGTTTCTCCGTTTCTTTCTTCGTTTCTCCGTTTATTTGTCCGTATCTCCGTTTCTTTCTTCGTTTCTCCGTTTCTTTCTTCGTTTCTCCATTTCTTTCTTCGATTCTCCGTTTCTTTCTTCGTTTCTCCGTTTCCTGGTTCGTTTCTCCGTTTATTTCTTCGTTTCTCCATTTATTTCTCCGTTTCTCCGTTTCTTTCTTCGTCTCTCCGTTTCCTTGTTCGTTTCTCCGTTTATTTCTTCGTTTCTCCATTTATTTCTCCGTTTCTCCGTTTCTTTCTTCGTTTCTCCGTTTCTCCGTTTCTTTCTTCGTTTCTCCGTTTCTTTCCTCATTTCTCCGTTTCTTTCTAAGTTTCTCCGTTTCTTTCTTCGTTTCTCCGTTTCTTTCTTCGTTTCTCCCTTTCTTTCTTCGTTTCTCCGTTTATTTCTTCGTTTCTCCGTCTCTTTGTTCGTTTCTCCGTTTCTTTCGCCGTTTCTCGGTTTATTTCTTCGTTTCTCCATTTATTTCTCCGTTTCTCCGTTTCTTTCTTCGTTTCTCCGTTTCTCCGTTTCTTTCTTCGTTTCTCCGTTTCTTTCTTCGTTTCTCCGATTCTTTGTTCGTTTCTCCGTTTCTTTGATCGTTTCTCCGTTTCTTTCTTCGTATCTCCGTTTCTTTGTTCGTTTATCCGTTTCTTTCTCCGTTTCTCGGTTTATTTCTTCGTTTCTCCACTTATATCTCCGATTCTCCGTTTCTTTCTTCGTTTCTCCGTTTCTTTCCTCATTACTCCGTTTCTTTCTACGTTTCTCCGTTTCTTTCTTCGTTTCTCCGTTTATTTCTTCGTTTCTCCGTCTCTTTGTTCGTTTCTCCGTTTCTTTCGCCGTTTCTCGGTTTATTTCTTCGTTTCTCCATTTATTTCTCCGTTTCTCCGTTTCTTTCTTCGTTTCTCCGTTTCTTTCTTCGTTTCTCCGATTCTTTGTTCGTTTCTCCGTTTCTTTGATCGTTTCTCCGTTTCTTTCTTCGTATCTCCGTTTCTTTGTTCGTTTATCCGTTTCTTTCTCTGTTTCTCGGTTTATTTCTTCGTTTCTCCACTTATATCTCCGATTCTCCGTTTCTTTCTTCGTTTCTCCGTTTCTTTCCTCATTTCTCCGTTTCTTTCTACGTTTCACCGTTTCTTTCTTCGTTTCTCCGTTTATTTCTTCGTTTCTCCGATTCTTTCTTCGTTTCTTCGTTTCTTTCATCATTTCTCCGTTTCTTTCTTCGTTTCTCCGTTTCTTCCTTCGTTTCACCGTTTCTCCGTTTCTCCGTTTCTCGGTTTATTCCTTCGTTTCTCCATTTATTTCTCCGATTCTCCGTTTCTTTCTTCGTTTCTTCGTTTCTTTCATCGTTACTGCGTTTCTTTCTTCGTTTCTCCGTTTCTTTCTTCGTTTCTCCGTTTCTTTCTTCGTCTCTCCGTTTATTTCTTCGTTTCTCCATTTATTTCTCCGTTTCTCCGTTTCTTTCTTCGTATCTCCGATTCTTTCTTCGTTTCTCCGATTGCTTCTTCGATTCCCCATTTATTTCTTCGTTTCTCCGTTTCTATCTTCGTTTCTCCGTTTATTTCTTCGTTTCTCCGATTCTTTCTTCGTTTCTTCGTTTCTTTCATCATTTCTCCGTTTCTTTGTACGTTTCTTCGTTTCTTTCTTCGTTACTCCGTTTCTTTCTTCGTTTCTCCGTTTCTTTCTTCGCCTCTCCGTTTATTTCTTCGTTTCTCCATTTATTTCTCCGTTTCTCCGTCTCTTTCTTCGTATCTCCGTTTCTTTCTTCGTTTCTCCGATTGCTTCTTCGATTCCCCGTTTATTTCTTCGTTTCTCCGTTTCTTTCTTCGTTTCTCGGTTTATTTCTTCGTTTCTCCGATTCTTTCTTCGTTCCTTCGTTTCTTTCATCGTTATTGCGTTTCTTTCTTCGTATCTCCATTTCTTTCATCGTTTCACCGTTTCTTTCTTCGTCTCTCCGTTTACTTCTTCGTTTCTCCGTTTCTTTCTTCGTTTCTCCGACTGCTTCTTCGATTCCCCGTTTATTTCTTCGTTTCTCCGTTTCTTTCTCCGTTTCTCCGTTTCTTTCTTCGTTTCTCCGTTTCTCTCTTCGTTTCTCCGTTTCTTTCTTCGTTTCTCCGTTTATTTCTTCGTTTCTCCATTTATTTCTTCGTTTCTCCGTATCTTTCTTCGTTTCTCCATTTCACTCTTCGTTTCTCCGTTTCTTTGTTCGTTTCTCCGTTTCTTTCTCCGTTTCTCGGTTTATTTCTTCGTTTCTCCATTTATTTCTCCGTTTCTCCGTTTCTTTCTTCGTTTCTCCGTTTATTTGTCCGTATCTCCGTTTCTTTCTTCGTTTCTCCGTTTCTTTCTTCGTTTCTCCATTTCTTTCTTCGATTCTCCGTTTCTTTCTTCGTTTCTCCGTTTCCTGGTTCGTTTCTCCGTTTATTTCTTCGTTTCTCCATTTATTTCTCCGTTTCTCCGTTTCTTTCTTCGTTTCTCCGTTTCTTTGTTCATTTCTCCGTTTCTTTCATCGTTTCTCCGTTTCTTTCTTCGTTTCTCCGTTTCTTTCTTCGTTTCTCCGTTTCTTTCTTCGTTTCTCCGTTTCTTTGTTCGCTTCTCCGTTTCTTTCTTCGTTTCTCCGTTTCTTTCCTCGTTTCTCCGTTTCTTTCTTCGTTTCTCCGTTTATTTCTTCGTTTCTCCATTTATTTCTCCGTTTCTTTCTTCGTTTCTCCGTTTCTTTCTTCATTTCTCCATTTATTTCTGCGTTTCTCCGTTTCTTTCTTCGTTTCTCCGTTTCTTTCTTCGTTTCTCCGTTTCTCCGTTTCTTTCGTCGTTTCTCCGTTTCATTCTTCGTTTCTCCGTTTCTTTCTTCGTTTCTCCGTTTCTTTCTTCGTTTCTCCGTCTCTTTGTTCGTTTCTCCGTTTCTTTCTTCGTCTCTCCGTTTCCTTGTTCGTTTCTCCGTTTATTTCTTCGTTTCTCCATTTATTTCTCCGTTTCTCCGTTTCTTTCTTCGTTTCTCCGTTTCTCCGTTTCTTTCTTCGTTTCTCCGTTTCTTTCTTCGTTTCTCCGATTCTTTGTTCGTTTCTCCGTTTCTTTGATCGTTTCTCCGTTTCTTTCTTCGTATCTCCGTTTCTTTGTTCGTTTATCCGTTTCTTTCTCCGTTTCTCGGTTTATTTCTTCGTTTCTCCATTTATATCTCCGATTCTCCGTTTCTTTCTTCGTTTCTCCGTTTCTTTCCTCATTTCTCCGTTTCTTTCTAAGTTTCTCCGTTTCTTTCTTCGTTTCTCCGTTTCTTTCTTCGTTTCTCCCTTTCTTTCTTCGTTTCTCCGTTTATTTCTTCGTTTCTCGGTTTATTTCTTCGTTTCTCCATTTATATCTCCGATTCTCCGTTTCTTTCTTCTTTTCTCCGTATCTTTCCTCATTTCTCCGTTTCTTTCTACGTTTCTCCGTTTCTTTCTTCGTTTCTCCGTTTCTTTCTTCGTTTCTCCGTTTCCTTCTTCGTTTCTCCGTTTATTTCTTCGTTTCTCCGTCTCTTTGTTCGTTTCTCCGTTTCTTTCGCCGTTTCTCGGTTTATTTCTTCGTTTCTCCATTTATTTCTCCGTTTCTCCGTTTCTTTCTTCGTTTCTCCGTTTCTCCGTTTCTTTCTTCGTTTCTCCGTTTCTTTCTTCGTTTCTCGGATTCTTTGTTCGTTTCTCCGTTTCTTTGATCGTTTCTCCGTTTCTTTCTTCGTATCTCCGTTTCTTTGTTCGTTTATCCGTTTCTTTCTCCGTTTCTCGGTTTATTTCTTCGTTTCTCCACTTATATCTCCGATTCTCCGTTTCTTTCTTCGTTTCTCCGTTTCTTTCCTCATTTCTCCGTTTCTTTCTACGTTTCTCCGTTTCTTTCTTCGCTTCTCCGTTTATTTCTTCGTTTCTCCGTCTCTTTGTTCGTTTCTCCGTTTCTTTCGCCGTTTCTCGGTTTATTTCTTCGTTTCTCCATTTATTTCTCCGTTTCTTTGTTCGTTTCTCCGTTTCTTTCTTCGTTTCTCCGTTTCTTTGTTCGTTTCACCGTTTCTTTCTTTGCTTCTCCGTTTCTTTCTTCGCTTCTCCGTTTATTTCTTCGTTTCTCCATTTATTTCTACGTTTCTCCTTTTCTTTCTTCGTTTCTCCGTTTCTTTCTTCGTATCTCCGTTTCTTTGTTCGTTTATCCGTTTCTTTCTCCGTTTCTCGGTTTATTTCTTCGTTTCTCCATTTATATCTCCGATTCTCCGTTTCTTTCTTCGTTTCTCCGTTTCTTTCTTCGTTTCTCCGTTTATTTCTTCGTTTCTCCATTTATTTCTCCGTTTCTCCGTTTCTTTCCTCGTTTCTCCGTTTCCTTGTTCGTTTCTCTGTTTATTTCTTCGTTTCTCCATTTATTTCTACGTTTCTCCGTTTCTTTCTTCGTTTCTCCGTTTCTTTGTTCGTCTCTCCATTTCTTTGTTCGTTTCTTCGGTTCTTTCTTCGTTTCTCCGTTTCTTTCTTCGTTTCTCCGTTTCTTTCTTCGTTTCTCCGTTTCTTTGTTCGTTTCTCCGTTTCTTTCTCCGTTTCTCGGTTAATTTCTTCGTTTCTCCATTTATTTCTCCGTTTCTCCGTTTCTTTCTTCGTTACTCCGTTTCTTTCACCGTATCTCCGCTTCTTTCTTCGTTTCTCCGTTTCTTTCTTCGTTTCTCCGTTTCTTTCTTCGTTCCTCCGTTTCTTTCTTCGTTTCTCCGTTTCTTTGTTCGTTTCTCCGTTTCTTTGTTCGTTTCTCCGTTTCTCTGTTCGTTTCTCCGTTTCTTTCTCCGTTTCTCGGTTTATTTCTTTGTTTCTCCATTTATTTCTCCGTTTCTTTCTTCGTTTCTTCGCTTCTTTCTTCGTTACTCCGTTTCGTTCTTCGTTTCTCCGTTTCTTGCTTCGTTTCTCCGTTTCTTTCTTCGTTTCTCCGTTTATTTCTTCGTTTCTCCATTGATTTCTCCGTTTCTCCGCTTCTTGATTCGTTGCTCCGGTTCTATCTTCGTTTCTCCGTTTCTTTCTTCGTTTCTCCGTTTATTTCTTCGTTTCTCCATTTATTTCTCCGATTCTCCGTTTCTTTCTTCGTTTCTCCGTTTCTTTCTTCGTTTCTTCGTTTCTTTGTTCGTTTCTCCGTTTCTTTCTTCATTTCTCCGTTTCTTTGTTCGTTTCTCCGTTTCTTTTTCGTTTCTCCGTTTCTTTCTTCGTTTATCCGTTTCTTTCTTCATTTCTCCGTTTTTTTGTTCGTTTCTCCGTTTCTTTTTCGTTTCTCCGTTTCTTTCTTCGTTTCTCCGTTTCTTTGTTCGTTTCTCCGTTTCTTTCTTTGTTTCTCCGTTTCTTTCTTCATTTGTCCGTTTATTTCTTCGTTTCTCCGTTTCATTCTTCGTTTCTGCGTTTCTTTGTTCGTTTCTCTGTTTCTTTCTTCGTTTCTCCGTTTCTTTCTCCGTTTCTCGGTTTATTTCTTCGCTTCTCCGTTTATTTCTTCGTTTCTCCATTTATTTCTCCGATTCTCCGTTTCTTTCTTCGTTTCTCCGTTTCTTTCTTCGTTTCTTCGTTTCTTTGCTCGTTTCTCCGTTTCTTTCTTCGTTTCTCCGTTTATATCTTTGTTTCTCCATTTACTTCTCCGTTTCTTTCTTCGTTTCTCCTTTTCATTCTTCGTTTCTCCGTTTCGTTCTTCGTTTCTCCGTTTCTTTCTTCGTTTCTCCGTTTCTTTCTTCGTTTCTCCGTTTCTTTCTTCGTTTCTCCGTCTCCTTCTTTGTTTCTCCGTTTCTTTCTTCGTTTCTCCGTTTCTTTCTTCATTTCCCCGTTTCTTTGTTCGTTTCTCCGTTTCTTTTTCGTTTCTCCGTTTCTTTCTTCGTTTCTCCGTTTCTTTCTTCATTTCTCCGTTTCTTTGTTCGTTTCTCCGTTTCTTTTTCGTTTCTCCGTTTCTTTCTTCGTTTCTCCGTTTCTTTGTTCGTTTCTCCGTTTCTTTCTTTGTTTCTCCGTTTCTTTCTTCATTTGTCCGTTTATTTCTTCGTTTCTCCGTTTCATTCTTCGTTTCTGCGTTTCTTTGTTCGTTTCTCTGTTTCTTTCTTCGTTTCTCCGTTTCTTTCTCCGTTTCTCGGTTTATTTCTTCGCTTCTCCGTTTATTTCTTCGTTTCTCCATTTATTTCTCCATTCCTCCGTTTCTTCGTTCGTTTCTCCGTTTCTTTGTTCGTTTCTCCGTTTCTTTGTTCGTTTCTCCGTTTCTTTGTTCGTTTCTCCGTTTCTATGTTCGTTTCTCCGTTTCTTTCTCCGTTTCTCGGTTTATGTCTCCGTTTCTTCGTTTCTCCGTCTCTTTCTTCGTGTCTCCGTTTCTTTCTTCGTTTCTCCGTTTATATATTCGTTTCTCCATTTATTTCTCCGTTTATTTCTTCGTTTCTCCATTTATTTCTCCGTTTCTCCGTTTCTTTCTTCGTTTCTCCGTTTCTTTCTTCGTTTCTCCGATTGCTTCTTCGATTCCCCTTTTATTTCTTCGTTTCTCCGTTTCTTTCTTCGTTTCTCCGTTTATTTCTTCGTTTCTCCGTTTCTTTCTTCGTTTCTCCGATTGCTTCTACGATTCCCCGTTTATTTCTCCGATTCTCCGTTTCTTTCTTCGTTTCTCCGATTTCTTCTTCGATTCACCGTTTATTTCTTCGTTTCTCCGTTTCTTTCTTCGTTTCTCCGTTTATATCTTCGTTTCTCCGATTCTTCTTCGTTTCTTCGTTTCTTTCATTATTTCTCCGTTTCTTTCTTCGTTTCTCCGTTTCTTCCTTCGTTTCACCGTTTCTCCGTTTCTCCGTTTCTCGGTTTATTCCTTCGTTTCTCCATTTATTTCTCCGATTCTCCGTTTCTTTCTTCGTTTCTTCGTTTCTTTCATCGTTACTGCGATTCTTTCTTCGTTTCTCCGTTTCTTTCTTCGTTTCTCCGTTTCTTTCTTCGTCTCTCCGTTTATTTCTTCGTTTCTCCATTTATTTCTCCGTTTCTCCGATTCTTTCTTCGTTTCTCCGTTTCTTTCTTCGTTTCTCCGTTTCTTCCTTCGTTTCTCCGATTGCTTCTTCGATTCCCCGTTTATTTCTTCGTTTCTCCGTTTCTTTCTTCGTTTCTCCGTTTATTTCTTCGTTTCTCCGATTCTTTCTTCGTTTCTCCGTTTCTTTCTTCGTTTCTCCGTTTCTTTCTTTGTTTCTCCGTTTCTTTCTTCATTTGTCCGTTTATTTCTTCGTTTCTCCGTTTCATTCTTCGTTTCTGCGTTTCTTTGTTCGTTTCTCTGTTTCTTTCTTCGTCTCTCCGTTTCTTTCTTCGTTTCTCCGTTTCTTTCTTCGTCTCTCCGTTTATTTCTTCGTTTCTCCGTTTCTTTCTTCGTTTCTCCGATTGCTTCTTCGATTCCCCGTTTATTTCTTCGTTTCTCCGTTTCTTTCTTCGTTTCTCCGTTTATTTCTTCGTTTCTCCGATTCTTTCTTCGTTTCTCCGTTTCTTTCTTCGTTTCTCCGTTTCTTTCTTCGTCTCTCCGTTTTTTTTTGTTCGTTTCTCCATTTATTTCTCCGTTTCTCCGTTTCTTTCTTCGTTTCTCCGTTTCTTTCTTCGTTTCTCCGATTCTTTCTTCGTTTCTTCGTTTCTTTCATCATTTCTCCGTTTCTTTCTTCGTTTCTCCGTTTCTTCCTTCGTTGCACCGTTTCTCCGTTTCTCCGTTTCTCGGTTTATTCCTTCGTTTCTCCATTTATTTCAACGATTCTCCGTTTCTTTCTTCGTTTCTTCGTTTCTTTCATCGTTACTGTGTTTCTTTCTTCGTTTCTCCGTTTCTTTCTACGTTTCTCCGTTTCTTTCTTCGTGTCTCCGTTTATTTCTTCGTTTCTCCGTTTCGTTCTTCGTTTCTCCGATTGCTTCTTCGATTCCCCGTTTATTTCTTCGTTTCTCCGTTTCTTTCTTCGTTTCTCCGTTTATTTCTTCGTTTCTCCGTTTCTTTCTTCGTTTCTCCGATTGCTTCTACGATTCCCCGTTTATTTCTCCGATTCTCCGTTTCTTTCTTCGTTTATCCGATTTCTTCTTCGATTCCCCGTTTATTTCTTCGTTTCTCCGTTTCTTTCTTCGTTTCTCCGTTTATATCTTCGTTTCTCCGATTCTTTCTTCGTTTCTTCGTTTCTTTCATCATTTCTCCGTTTCTTTCTTCGTTTCTCCGTTTCTTCCTTCGTTTCACCGTTTCTCCGTTTCTCCGTTTCTCGGTTTATTCCTTCGTTTCTCCATTTATTTCTCCGATTCTCCGTTTCTTTCTTCGTTTCTTCGTTTCTTTCATCGTTACTGCGATTCTTTCTTCGTTTCTCCGTTTCTTTCTTCGTTTCTCCGTTTCTTTCTTCGTCTCTCCGTTTATTTCTTCGTTTCTCCATTTATTTCTCCGTTTCTCCGATTCTTTCTTCGTTTCTTCGTTTCTTTCATCATTTCTCCGTTTCTTTCTTCGTTTCTCCGTTTCTTCCTTCGTTTCACCGTTTCTCCGTTTCTCGGTTTATTCCTTCGTTTCTCCATTTATATCTCCGATTCTCCGTTTCTTTCTTCGTTTCTTCGTTTCTTTCATCGTTACTGCGTTTCTTTCTTCGTCTCTCCGTTTCTTTCTTCGTTTCTCCGTTTCTTTCTTCGTCTCTCCGTTTATTTCTTCGTTTCTCCGTTTCTTTCTTCGTTTCTCCGATTGCTTCTTCGATTCCCCGTTTATTTCTTCGTTTCTCCGTTTCTTTCTTCGTTTCTCCGTTTATTTCTTCGTTTCTCCGATTCTTTCTTCGTTTCTTCGTTTCTTTCATCATTTCTCCGTTTCTTTCTTCGTTTCTCCGTTTCTTCCTTCGTTTCAGCGTTTCTCCGATTCTTTCTTCGTTTCTTCGTTTCTTTCATCATTTCTCCGTTTCTTTCTTCGTTTCTCCGTTTCTTCCTTCGTTTCAGCGTTTCTCCGTTTCCCCGTGTCTCGGTTTGTTCCTTCGTTTCTCCATTTATTTCTCCGATTCTCCGTTTCTTTCTTCGTTTCTTCGTTTCTTTCATCGTTACTGCGTTTCTTTCTTCGTTTCTCCGTTTCTTTCTTCGTTTCTCCGTTTCTTTCTTCGTCTCTCCGTTTTTTTTTGTTCGTTTCTCCATTTATTTCTCCGTTTCTCCGTTTCTTTCTTCGTTTCTCCGTTTCTTTCTTCGTTTCTCCGATTCTTTCTTCGTTTCTTCGTTTCTTTCATCATTTCTCCGTTTCTTTCTTCGTTTCTCCGCTTCTTCCTTCGTTGCACCGTTTCTCCGTTTCTCCGTTTCTCGGTTTATTCCTTCGTTTCTCCATTTATTTCAACGATTCTCCGTTTCTTTCTTCGTTTCTTCGTTTCTTTCATCGTTACTGTGTTTCTTTCTTCGTTTCTCCGTTTCTTTCTACGTTTCTCCGTTTCTTTCTTCGTCTCTCCGTTTATTTCTTCGTTTCTCCGTTTCGTTCTTCGTTTCTCCGATTGCTTCTTCGATTCCCCGTTTATTTCTTCGTTTCTCCGTTTCTTTCTTCGTTTCTCCGTTTATTTCTTCGTTTCTCCGATTCTTTCTTCGTTTCTTCGTTTCTTTCATCATTTCTCCGTTTCTTTCTTCGTTTCTCCGTTTCTTCCTTCGTTTCACCGTTTCTCCGTTTCTCCGTTTCTCGGTTTATTCCTTCGTTTCTCCATTTATTTCTCCGATTCTCCGTTTCTTTCTTCGTTTCTTCGTTTCTTTCATCGTTACTGCGTTTCTTTCTTCGTTTCTCCGTTTCTTTCTTCGTTTCTCCGTTTCTTTCTTCGGCACTCCGTTTATTTCTTCGTTTCTCCATTTATTTCTCCGTTTCTCCGTTTCTTTCTTCGAATCTCCGTTTCTTTCTTCGTTTCTCCGATTGCTTCTTCGATTCCCCGTTTATTTCTTCGTTTCTCCGTTTCTTTCTTCGTTTCTCCGTTTATTTCTTCGTTTCTCCGATTCTTTCTTCGTTTCTTCGTTTCTTTCATCATTTCTCCGTTTCTTTCTTCGTTTCTCCGTTTCTTCCTTCGTTTCACCGTTTCTCCGTTTCTCCGTTTCTCGGTTCATTCCTTCGATTCCCCGTTTATTTCTTCGTTTCTCCGTTTCTTTCTTCGTTTCTCCATTTATTTCTCCGATTCTCCGTTTCTTTCTTCGTTTCTTCGTTTCTTTCATCATTTCTCCGTTTCTTTCTTCGTTTCTCCGTTTCTTCCTTCGTTTCACTGTTTCTCCGTTTCTCCGTTTCTCGGTTTATTCCTTCGATTCCCCGTTTATTTCTTCGTTTCTCCGTTTATTTCTTCGTTTCTCCGTTTCTTTCTTCGTTTCTTCGTTTCTTTCATCGTTACTGCGTTTCTTTCTTCGTTTCTCCGTTTCTTTCTTCGTTTCTCCGTTTCTTTCTTCGTCTCTCCGTTTTTTTTTGTTCGTTTCTCCATTTATTTCTCCGTTTCTCCGTTTCTTTCTTCGTTTCTCCGTTTCTTTCTTCGTTTCTCCGATTCTTTCTTCGTTTCTTCGTTTCTTTCATCATTTCTCCGTTTCTTCCTTCGTTGCACCGTTTCTCCGTTTCTCCGTTTCTCGGTTTATTCCTTCGTTTCTCCATTTATTTCAACGATTCTCCGTTTCTTTCTTCGTTTCTTCGTTTCTTTCATCGTTACTGTGTTTCTTTCTTCGTTTCTCCGTTTCTTTCTACGTTTCTCCGTTTCTTTCTTCGTCTCTCCGTTTATTTCTTCGTTTCTCCGTTTCGTTCTTCGTTTCTCCGATTGCTTCTTCGATTCCCCGTTTATTTCTTCGTTTCTCCGTTTCTTTCTTCGTTTCTCCGTTTATTTCTTCGTTTCTCCGATTCTTTCTTCGTTTCTTCGTTTCTTTCATCATTTCTCCGTTTCTTTCTTCGTTTCTCCGTTTCTTCCTTCGTTTCACCGTTTCTCCATTTCTCCGTTTCTCGGTTTATTCCTTCGTTTCTCCATTTATTTCTCCGATTCTCCGTTTCTTTCTTCGTTTCTTCGTTTCTTTCATCGTTACTGCGTTTCTTTCTTCGTTTCTCCGTTTCTTTCTTCGTTTCTCCGTTTCTTTCTTCGGCACTCCGTTTATTTCTTCGTTTCTCCATTTATTTCTCCGTTTCTCCGTTTCTTTCTTCGAATCTCCGTTTCTTTCTTCGTTTCTCCGATTGATTCTTCGATTCCCCGTTTCTTTCTTCGTTTCTCCGTTTCTTTCTTCGTTTCTCCGTTTATTTCTTCGTTTCTCCGATTCTTTCTTCGTTTCTTCGTTTCTTTCATCATTTCTCCGTTTCTTTCTTCGTTTCTCCGTTTCTTCCTTCGTTTCACCGTTTCTCCGTTTCTCCGTTTCTCGGTTCATTCCTTCGATTCCCCGTTTATTTCTTCGTTTCTCCGTTTCTTTCTTCGTTTCTCCATTTATTTCTCCGATTCTCCGTTTCTTTCTTCGTTTCTTCGTTTCTTTCATCATTTCTCCGTTTCTTTCTTCGTTTCTCCGTTTCTTCCTTCGTTTCACTGTTTCTCCGTTTCTCCGTTTCTCGGTTTATTCCTTCGATTCCCCGTTTATTTCTTCGTTTCTCCGTTTATTTCTTCGTTTCTCCGTTTCTTTCTTCGTTTCTTCGTTTCTTTCATCGTTACTGCGTTTCTTTCTTCGTTTCTCCGTTTCTTTCTTCGTTTCTCCGTTTCTTTCTTCGTCTCTCCGTCTTTTTTTGTTCGTTTCTCCATTTATTTCTCCGTTTCTCCGTTTGTTTCTTCGTTTCTCCGTTTCTTTCTTCGTTTCTCCGATTCTTTCTTCGTTTCTTCGTTTCTTTCATCATTTCTCCGTTTCTTCCTTCGTTGCACCGTTTCTCCGTTTCTCCGTTTCTCGGTTTATTCCTTCGTTTCTCCATTTATTTCAACGATTCTCCGTTTCTTTCTTCGTTTCTTCGTTACTTTCATCGTTACTGTGTTTCTTTCTTCGTTTCTCCGTTTCTTTCTACGTTTCTCCGTTTCTTTCTTCGTCTCTCCGTTTATTTCTTCGTTTCTCCGTTTCGTTCTTCGTTTCTCCGATTGCTTCTTCGATTCCCCGTTTATTTCTTCGTTTCTCCGTTTCTTTCTTCGTTTCTCCGTTTATTTCTTCGTTTCTCCGTTTCTTTCTTCGTTTCTCCGATTTCTTCTTCGATTCCCCGTTTATTTCTTCGTTTCTCCGTTTCTTTCTTCGTTTCTCCGTTTATATCTTCGTTTCTCCGATTCTTTCTTCGTTTCTTCGTTTCTTTCATCATTTCTCCGTTTCTTTCTTCGTTTCTCCGTTTCTTCCTTCGTTCCACCGTTTCTCCGTTTCTCCGTTTCTCGGTTTATTCCTTCGTTTCTCCATTTATTTCTCCGATTCTCCGTTTCTTTCTTCGTTTCTTCGTTTCTTTCATCGTTACTGCGATTCTTTCTTCGTTTCTCCGTTTCTTTCTTCGTTTCCCCGTTTCTTTCTTCGTCTCTCCGTTTATTTCTTCGTTTCTCCATTTATTTCTCCGTTTCTCCGATTCTTTCTTCGTTTCTTCGTTTCTTTCATCATTTCTCCGTTTCTTTCTTCGTTTCTCCGTTTCTTCCTTCGTTTCACCGTTTCTCCGTTTCTCGGTTTATTCCTTCGTTTCTCCATTTATATCTCCGATTCTCCGTTTCTTTCTTCGTTTCTTCGTTTCTTTCATCGTTACTGCGTTTCTTTCTTCGTCTCTCCGTTTCTTTCTTCGTTTCTCCGTTTCTTTCTTCGTCTCTCCGTTTATTTCTTCGTTTCTCCGATTCTTTCTTCGTTTCTTCGTTTCTTTCATCATTTCTCCGTTTCTTTCTTCGTTTCTCCGTTTCTTCCTTCGTTTCACCGTTTCTCCGTTTCTCCGTTTCTCGGTTTATTCCTTCGTTTCTCCATTTATTTCTCCGATTCTCCGTTTCTTTCTTCGTTTCTTCGTTTCTTTCATCGTTACTGCGTTTCTTTCTTCGTTTCTCCGTTTCTTTCTTCGTTTCTCCGTTTCTTTCTTCGGCACTCCGTTTATTTCTTCGTTTCTCCATTTATTTCTCCGTTTCTCCGTTTCTTTCTTCGAATCTCCGTTTCTTTCTTCGTTTCTCCGATTGCTTCTACGATTCCCCGTTTATTTCTCCGATTCTCCGTTTCTTTCTTCGTTTCTCCGATTTCTTCTTCGATTCCCCGTTTATTTCTTCGTTTCTCCGTTTCTTCCTTCGTGTCACCGTTTCTCCGTTTCTCGGTTTATTCCTTCGTTTCTCCATTTATATCTCCGATTCTCCGTTTCTTTCTTCGTTTCTTCGTTTCTTTCATCGTTACTGCGTTTCTTTCTTCGTCTCTCCGTTTCTTTCTTCGTTTCTCCGTTTATTTCTTCGTCTCTCCGTTTATTTCTTCGTTTCTCCGTTTCTTTCTTCGTTTCTCCGATTGCTTCTTCGATTCCCCGTTTATTTCTTCGTTTCTCCGTTTCTTTCTTCGTTTCTCCGTTTATTTCTTCGTTTCTCCGATTCTTTCTTCGTTTCTTCGTTTCTTTCATCATTTCTCCGTTTCTTTCTTCGTTTCTCCGTTTCTACCTTCGTTTCAGCGTTTCTCCGTTTCTCCGTTTCTCGGTTTGTTCCTTCGTTTCTCCATTTATTTCTCCGATTCTCCGTTTCTTTCTTCGTTTCTTCGTTTCTTTCATCGTTACTGTGTTTCTTTCTTCGTTTCTCCGTTTCTTTCTACGTTTCTCCGTTTCTTTCTTCGTCTCTCCGTTTATTTCTTCGTTTCTCCGTTTCGTTCTTCGTTTCTCCGATTGCTTCTTCGATTCCCCGTTTATTTCTTCGTTTCTCCGTTTCTTTCTTCGTTTCTCCGTTTATTTCTTCGTTTCTCCGATTCTTTCTTCGTTTCTCCGTTTCTTTCTTCGTTTCTCCGTTTATTTCTTCGTTTATCCATTTATTTCTCCGTTTCTCCGTTTCTTTCTTCGTTACTCCGTTTCTTTCATCGAATCTCCGTTTCTTTCTTCGTTTCTCCGTTCCTTCTTCGTTTCTCCGTTCCCTTCTTCGTTTCACCGTTTATTTCTTCGTTTCTCCATTTCTTTCTCCGTTTCTCCGTTTCTTTCTTCGTTTCTCCGTTTCCTTGTTCGTTTCTCCGTTTATATCTTCGTTTCTCCATTTATTTGTCCGTTTCTCCATTTCTTTCTTCGTTTCTCCGTTTCTTTGTTCGTTTCTCCGTTTCTTTGTTCGTTTCTCCGGTTGTTTCTTCGTTTCTCCGTTTCTTTCTTCGTTTCTCCGTTCCTTTCTTCGTTTCTCCGTTTCTTTGTTCGTTTCTCCGTTTCTTTCTCCGTTTCTCGGTTAATTTCTTCGTTTCTCCATTTATTTCACCGTTTCTCCGTTTCTTTCTTCGTTTCTCCGTTTCTTTCTTCGTTTCTCCGTTTCTTTCTTCGTTTCTCCGTTTATTTCTTCGTTTATCCATTTATTTCTCCGTTTCTCCGTTTCTTTCTTCGTTACTCCGTTTCTTTCTTCGTTTCTCCGTTTCTTTGTTCGTTTCTCCGTTTCTATGTTCGTTTCTCCGGTTCTTTCTTCGTTTCTCCGTTTCTTTCTTCGTTTCTCCGATTGCTTCTTCGATTCCCCGTTTATTTCTTCGTTTCTCCGTTTCTTTCTTCGTTTCTCCGTTTATTTCTTCGTTTCTCCGATTCTTTCTTCGTTTCTTCGTTTCTTTCATCATTTCTCCGTTTCTTTCTTCGTTTCTCCGTTTCTACCTTCGTTTCAGCGTTTCTCCGTTTCTCCGTTTCTCGGTTTGTTCCTTCGTTTCTCCATTTATTTCTCCGATTCTCCGTTTCTTTCTTCGTTTCTTCGTTTCTTTCATCGTTACTGTGTTTCTTTCTTCGTTTCTCCGTTTCTTTCTACGTTTCTCCGTTTCTTTCTTCGTCTCTCCGTTTATTTCTTCGTTTCTCCGTTTCGTTCTTCGTTTCTCCGATTGCTTCTTCGATTCCCCGTTTATTTCTTCGTTTCTCCGTTTCTTTCTTCGTTTCTCCGTTTATTTCTTCGTTTCTCCGATTCTTTCTTCGTTTCTTCGTTTCTTTCATCATTTCTCCGTTTCTTTCTTCGTTTCTCCGTTTCTTCCTTCGTTTCACCGTTTCTCCGTTTCTCCGTTTCTCGGTTTATTCCTTCGTTTCTCCATTTATTTCTCCGATTCTCCGTTTCTTTCTTCGTTTCTTCGTTTCTTTCATCGTTACTGCGTTTCTTTCTTCGTTTCTCCGTTTCTTTCTTCGTTTCTCCGTTTCTTTCTTCGGCACTCCGTTTATTTCTTCGTTTCTCCATTTATTTCTCCGTTTCTCCGTTTCTTTCTTCGAATCTCCGTTTCTTTCTTCGTTTCTGCGATTGCTTCTTCGATTCCCCGTTTATTTCTTCGTTTCTCCGTTTCTTTCTTCGTTTCTCCGTTTATTTCTTCGTTTCTCCGATTCTTTCTTCGTTTCTTCGTTTCTTTCATCATTTCTCCGTTTCTTTCTTCGTTTCTCCGTTTCTTCCTTCGTTTCACCGTTTCTCCGTTTCTCCGTTTCTCGGTTTATTCCTTCGATTCCCCGTTTATTTCTTCGTTTCTCCGTTTCTTTCTTCGTTTCTCCATTTATTTCTCCGATTCTCCGTTTCTTTCTTCGTTTCTTCGTTTCTTTCATCGTTACTGCGTTTCTTTCTTCGTTTCTCCGTTTCTTTCTTCGTTTCTCCGTTTATTTCTTCGTTTATCCATTTATTTCTCCGTTTCTCCGTTTCTTTCTTCGTTACTCCGTTTCTTTCATCGAATCTCCGTTTCTTTCTTCGTTTCTCCGTTCCTTCTTCGTTTCTCCGTTCCTTTCTTCGTTTCACCGTTTATTTCTTCGTTTCTCCATTTCTTTCTCCGTTTCTCCGTTTCTTTCTTCGTTTCTCCGTTTCCTTGTTCGTTTCTCCGTTTATATCTTCGTTTCTCCATTTATTTGTCCGTTTCTCCATTTCTTTCTTCGTTTCTCCGTTTCTTTGTTCGTTTCTCCGTTTCTTTGTTCGTTTCTCCGGTTGTTTCTTCGTTTCTCCGTTTCTTTCTTCGTTTCTCCGTTCCTTTCTTCGTTTCTCCGTTTCTTTGTTCGTTTCTCCGTTTCTTTCTCCGTTTCTCGGTTAATTTCTTCGTTTCTCCATTTATTTCACCGTTTCTCCGTTTCTTTCTTCGTTTCTCCGTTTCTTTCTTCGTTTCTCCGTTTCTTTCTTCGTTTCTCCGTTTATTTCTTCGTTTATCCATTTATTTCTCCGTTTCTCCGTTTCTTTCTTCGTTACTCCGTTTCTTTCTTCGTTTCTCCGTTTCTTTGTTCGTTTCTCCGTTTCTATGTTCGTTTCTCCGGTTCTTTCTTCGTTTCTCCGTTTCTTTCTTCGTTTCTCCGTATCTTTCATCGTATCTCCGTTTCTTTCTTCGTTTCTCCGTTTCTTTCTTCGTTTCTCCGTTCTTTCTTCGTTTCTTCGTTTCTTTCTTCGTTTCTCGGTTTCTTTGCTCGTTTCTCCGTTTCTTTGTTCGTTTCTCCCTTTCTTTCTTCGTTTCTCCGTTTCTTTCTTCGTTTCTCCGTTTCTCTGTTGCTTTCTTCGTTTCTCCGTTTCTTTCTTCGTTTCTCCGTTTCTTTCTCCGTTTCACGGTTTATTTCTTCGTTTCTCCATTTATTTCTCCGTTTCTCTCATCGTTTCTCCGTTTCTTTCTTCCTTTCTCCGTTTCTTTCTTCGTTTCTCCGTTTATTTCTTCGTTTATGCATTTATTTCTCCGTTTCTCCGTTTCTTTCTTCGTTACTCCGTTTTTTTCATCGAATCTCCGTTTCTTTCTTCGTTTCTCCGTTTCTTTCTTCGTTTCTCCGTTCCTTTCTTCGTTTCTCCGTTTATTTCTTCGTTTCTCCATTTATTTCTCCGTTTCTCCGTTTCTTTCTTCGTTTCTCCGTTTCCTTGTTCGTTTCTCTGTTTGTATCTTCGTTTCTCCATTTATATCTCCGTTTCTCCGTTTCTTTGTTCGTTTCTCCGTTTCTTTGTTCGTTTCTCCGTTTCTTTGTTCGTTTCTCCGGTTCTTTCTTCGTTTCTCCGTTTCTTTCTTCGTTTCTCCGTTTCTTTCTTCGTTTCTCCGTTTCTTTGTTCGTTTCTCCGTTTCTTTCTCCGTTTCTCGGTTAATTTCTTCGTTTCTCCATTTATTTCTCCGTTTCTCCGTTTCTTTCTTCGTTTCTCGGTTTCTTTCTTGGTTTCTGCGTTTCTTTCTTCGTTTCTCCGTTTATTTCTTCGTTTCTCCATTTATTTCACCGTTTCTCCGTTTCTTTCTTCGTTACTCCGTTTCTTTCATCGTATCTCCGTTTCTTTCTTCGTTTCTCCGTTTCTTTCTTCTTTTCTCCGTTTCTTTCTTCGTTTCTTCGTTTCTTTCTTCGTTGCTCGGTTTCCTTGTTCGTTTCTCCGTTTATTTCTTCGTTTCTCCATTTATTTCTCCGTTTCTCCGCTTCTTTGCTCGTTTCTCCGTTTCTTTCTTCGTTTCTCCGTTTCTTTCTTCGTATCTCCGTTTCTTTCTTCGATTCTCCATTTCTTTCTTCGTTTCTCCGTTTCTTTCTCCGTTGCACCGTTTATTTCTTCGTTTCTCCATTTATTTCTCCGTTTCTTTCTTCGTTTCTCCGTTTCTTTGTTCGATTCTCCGTTTCGTTGTTCGTCTCTCCGTTTCTCTGTTCGCTTCTCCGTTTCTTTCTCCGTTTCTCGGTTTATTTCTTTGTTTCTCCATTTATTTCTCCGTTTCTTTCTTCGTTTCTTCGCTTCTTTCTTCGTTACTCCGTTTCGTTCTTCGTTTCTCCGTTTCTGTTTTCGTTTCTCCGTTTCTTTCTTCGTTTCTCCGTTTATTTCTTCGTTTCTCCATTTATTTCTCCGTTTCTCCGTTCTTGATCCGTTGCTCCGGTTCTTTCTTCGTTTCTCCGTTTCTTTCTTCGTTTCTCCGTTTATTTCTTCGTTTCTCCATTTATTTCTCCGTTTCTGCGTTTCTTTCTTCGTTTCTCCGTTTATTTGTTCGTTTCTCCGTTTCTTTCTTCGTTTCTCCGGTTCTTTCTTCGTTTCTCCGTTTCTTTCTTCGTTTCTCCGTTTCTTTCTTCGTTTCTCCGTTTCTTTGTTCGTTTCTCCGTTTCTTTCTCCGCTTCTCGGTTTATTTCTTCGTTTCTCCATTTATTTCTCCGTTTCTCCGTTTCTTCCTCCGTTCCTCCGTTTCTTTCTTCATTTCTTTTTTCGTTTCACCGTTTATTTCTTCGTTTCTCCATTTATTTCTCCGTTTCTCCATTTATTTCTCCGTTTCTCCGTTTCTTTCTCCGTTCCTCCGTTTCTTTCTTCGTTTCTTTCTTCGTTTCTCCGTTTCTTTCTTCGTTTCTCCGTTTCTTTCTTCGTTTCTCCGTTTCTTTCTTCGTTACTCCGTTTCTTTCATCGAATCTCCGTTTCTTTCTTCATTTCTCCGTTTCTTTCTTCGTTTCGCCGTTCCTTTTGTTGTTTCGTTCTCTCCTCTTATCACTTGGATCTCTGGAGGAGAGATCCTTTTGAATAATTTATCCCCGTACGAGCCCCCAAATAACTATTGCTCTGATGTGGTATATTAAAGTATATTTAATAATATTATATATTACAATGATGATAGTGTTAGATGTAGTGTCAGTGGTTAGTTTCGCTGGATACGTCTTTTAGTTGTCTCGTCTTATCGTCTTTTTAGTCATACCGTCCGCGACACACTCTTCGGACATACTCTCGTCGTCATACTTTGTCATACTATGTCATACTGTATCATACTGTGTTCCTACGTTCTTCTCGCGCTCTATATAGTCATTCCCATTCATTCTCTTTCATTCCAATCCTCAGTCTCTCTCACTTCAGACATTCGGCCACGCTCGGCCATCCCAATCACCCGTCTTTTCTAAACACTCTTCACTTTCTCCGAACCACATGTATTTCCTTTCATCCCCACGCATTCTCACGCTCGGTCGTCGCACAAGACCCTTTGTAAAGGATACTCGTGCCGTCCAGGAAAACTAGCGGGCCGATCGGCGCTAAATGTTTACTTCAACTCGAGTCCAACCGCGCACGTTATCTTGTTTAGGCCTACGCTCGAAGCAAGCCTAAGCGGACGCCGAAAATCCGATACTACACTTTCTTCGTTTCTCCGTTTATATCTTCGTTTCTCCATTTATTCCTCCGTTTTTCCGTTTCATTCTTCGTTTGTCCGTTTCCTTGATCGTTTCTCCGTTTATTTCTTCGTTTCTCCATTTATTTCTCCGTTTCTCCGTTTCTTTCTCCGTTTCGCCGTTTCTTTCTTCGTTTCTCCGTTTCTTTCTTCGTTTCTGCGTTTATTTCTTCGTTTATCCATTTATTTCTCCGATTCTCCATTTCTTTCTTCGTTACTCCGTTTCTTTCATCGAATCTCCGTTTCTTTCTTCGTTTCTCCGTTTCTTTCTTCGTTTCTCCGTTCCTTTCTTCGTTTCTCCGTTTATTTCTTCGTTTCTCCATTTATTTCTCCGTTTCTCCGTTTCTTTGTTCGTTTCTCCGTTTCTTTGTTCGTTTCTCCGTTTCTTTGTTCGTTTCTCCGGTTCTTTCTTCGTTTCTCCGTTTCTTTCTTCGTTTCTCCGTTTATTTCTCCGTTTCTCCGTTTCTTTCTTCGTGTCTCCGTTTCTCTGTTCGTTTCTCCGTTTCTTTCTTCGTTTCTCCGGTTCTTTCTTCGTTTCTCCGTTTCTTTCTTCGTTTCTCCGTTTCTTTCTTCGTTTCTCCGCTTCTTTATTCGTTTCTCCGTTTATTTCTTCGTTTCTCCATTTATTTCTCCGTTTCTCCGTTTCTTTCTTCGTTACTCCGTTTCTTTCATCGAATCTCAGTTTCTTTCTTCGTTTCTCCGTTTCTTTCTTCGTTTCGCCGTTCCTTTCTTCGTTTCTCCGTTTATTTCTTCGTTTCTCCATTTATTTCTCCGTTTCTCCGTTTCATTCTTCATTTGTCCGTTTCCTTGTTCGTTTCTCCGTTTATTTCTTCGTTTCTCCATTTATTTCTCCGTTTCTCCGTTTCTTTCTCCGTTTCTCCGTTTCTTTCTTCGTTTCTCCGTTTCTTTCTTCGTTTCTCCGTT